>NW_024117623.1:0-27920 GCF_003073215.2 Triticum urartu | reverse complement strand
TTTCGCATCCTGTCGGAGTTTGCGGACATCATCCATCAAGATGTCCTTCATACCTCGGGGCAGTTCTTCCTCAGATATCAAGCGTCCAACAGTGAGATAGATGAAATGCTACAAATGCAGGGTGACAATGACCGTTATTTCATGACCATCACGACAGACGGCGGCTTCATCCACGTTCCTGTCCGATGAGTCGAGTCGAAAGTAGTGATGTGTAGTTCTGAAACATTGATTGGCTCATGTTGTAATTATACTTTAATGAATTCGTATGTCTCTTTGGTTTGGACAGTCGTTCAACTTAGATGTAATCGATGCTATTTATTAGTAGGACCATGAATCGTGCTATTAATGTCTTGCTTTTCTCTTCCGATCCTGTTGTTTGGCTTGTACATAGAGATGCCGTCGTATGTCGTGTACAAGGGTAAGGTTCCCGGAGTCTACGATGACTGGGAGGAGTGTCGGAGACAGGTTCACCATTTCAGCGGTAACAGTTACAAAGGGTACACCACTAGGGCGGAGGCCGAATGTAGATACGCCCGCTATCTAGAGGGAGAGAGGAGGGAGCGTTGGAGGAACCGGATGAAGACCAGTTTGATCGCGATGATGCTCATCGTGATGACCATAGCTCTCTTCTATGTGATGGTAGTTTAGATGATCGATATCGACTTGTAATGTGAAGGCAAACTCGATACTCGCGGTCTTTAGACTTGTAATGTTTTATCTTTGTTCGGTCTTTTGAATTCGGAGACTAATATGATGAATTGTATTCGGAGACTAATCTTCTATTGTATTCGATGAATCTGATGTTGCTGTGTGCTGCTGTCTATATTCTGTCCAATAATATATTTTATAACCTGTGCAAAAATCAGAAAAGCAAAAAAAATAAAACCTAATATTCATACTAATGGCGCACCACACAAGACACTAATGGCGCATTGTGATCATCACACTAATGGCGCATTAACTGCTAGTGCGCCATTAGAATGCCAAAGCACATGGGTACATATGGCCCCCTGGGAGGCATTCTAATGGCGCACTGCAGGCTATACTAATGGCGCACTACGTGGTGCGCCATTAGAACACTAGATACTAATGGCGCACCGGTGGTGCGCCATTAGAATTTAATCCTAATGGTGTGATGCCAGTGGCGCACCGGTAGTGCGCCATTAGAAGGCAAATTTGGTGCGCCACTAGCATGCCTTTTCCTAGTAGTGGCCGGTGGTCACTGGCGGATCGAGAAAGATCGTCAACAGTGACTGGCGGGAGGTAGACGAAGGCCATCTGCCCGTTCCTTATAGATCGGACGGTTCATTAAAAAAATTGACTGACCTATTTATTTTCAGTCAACTGTTATCTTAGATATGACCACATGTGGTGGTGTGCTGGAGGAGTGCATGCATTTCCTGTGCTCATATATTACAAAATCATACAGAGTAGAATCTAATTTTGTTTGCCATGCAATGTTGTAGAGCTATCATATGTCTCCTATCATTTATTTTTCAGCCACTTGCTATCTGCTACTTTTACAGTGCACTAGTTCTGCACACACTTCACCCTTACTCTCACTGTTGTGTTTTAATGCAAGGGTATTTCAGACTCTGCTGCCATGAGAGAAGACAAAAAGAAAAGAGAGAAGTCGCTCCAGTTTGGTGTGCGGCTAGGCAAGACATGTTTCAACGCTTTAAAGGGTGTAGTGTCAGCAGATGGAGACGGGCTACATAGCTCTGGAGTTGATGACCTCGCTCGCAATGAACCACCATCCCAGGTGCTTGCTTTAACTTCATGGTGTCATACATGGTTTCATGTTCCATATGGTGTCTAGCTTGTATTCGAAAGGCCGAAGTCAGTAAGATAAGGACAAATATTTTTTTACATGAACCACCATCTTGTGAGCACCAGAAGACAAATAGCTAGTCAGGGCACTGGCCGAGCGAGTGACAAGCCCAACAAAGATAGGCATCACCTGGAAGCCAACTAAAAAGCTGCGATGGTGGCGAAGCAACCCGCCTCCCACCAGGCTCTCAGGTCCTAGATGATCATGCTCACCACTCCAGCCGGATGTCTAGCTTGTATTGCTTCCAATTTGGTTAAATTGCATCTGCTTAGCTTACACATTATACCTTTGAATATGACATGCCTTTCTGTTTTTGGTACGTACTAGTACATCTGTGTATTAACCATGTTCTTACATCAAACTAATATTCTTGTGTATCCCTCATCAATCACTTATGACGAGGCAGGCAGGCAAGGGGACTACTCCTCATTTAAAGAATGCAGCGTCAGCCTCCCGACATGATTCTCAAGAAACAGAAATGCTAGATGAAGATAGTGAAGGTAGCTCTGTAGTTGATTACAGCATTTCCCCTACACTAGCATCGCAGGTGCTTGCTCTAACTTGGCAGCGTAATATGTGGTTGCATGTTGCATATGGTGTCTAGATTGTAATTCTTCCAATCTGGTTAAACTGCATGTGCTAGTCTGCTTAGCTTATACATTATACCTGTTAATGTGACATGCCTTCCTGTATTTAGTACATAGTACATCTGTCTACTAAGCATATCCCTACATAAAACTATTGTTTTTTTGTATCCCTCATCAATCAACATGACGAGACACCTTTAGTATATGTAGTGCGATATTAGTTGCATCTTTCATATGATTTATAGCATAAGCTGCTTCTAATTTGTTGAAATTCCATTTATGATGGGACACTTTTAACTTGGCAGAGTCATATTGGTTGCATCTTTCATGTGGTGTCTAGCTTGCATTGCTTCTTATTTGCTGGAATGGTTTCTGCTTAGTTTACACAAACAGTTGTGAACATGCCATGCCGTCCTGTTTTTCGTACATATTCCATCCTGGTATCATGTGTTTGTCTTACATCAAAGTAGTGATTGTCAGTATCATGCATGAATGAGTTCTGAAGAGAGAATTTTATTGCTTTTTCTTGTCGGTTTTACTTGACAATTCAAAATCAATAAAGCGGAAGGAAGTTATCAAGGCAGCGGATAAAGGTGCTCTTTCCGAACGGAGGGCCTCTACAGTTTCTACTCCTCCACACCCCCAAGATGATTTCCAAGACAACACATGCATAGACACTCAACAAAGCTGTGTTTATGATGAGCACGTCTCCCCTAGTGCAGCATCACCGGTGCTCCCTCTAACTTAGCACTGTTATATGTGGTTGCATGTTATGTGTGATGTCTAGCTTGTATTGCTTCTAATTTTGTTGAATTCCATCTGCTTACTTTACACACTATACTTGAATAAGACACGTGTTCCCATTTCTAGAACATACAATATCTGTCTATCACACCATGTTCTTACATCAAATTACTACTGTGGTGTAACCTGCAACAATAACTTATCATAAGACACGTTTGACTTCGGAGTGTGATATTGGTTACATCTCACATTCTTTTCTAGCTTGTATTACTAATTTGTTGAAATGACACTTATGACGAGACAGTTTTAACTTGGTAGAGTGATATTCGTTGCATCTTTCATATGGTGTCTAGCTTTCATTGCTTCTAATTTGTTGAAATGCCTTCTCCTTAGTTTACACATCATAAGCTGTGAATATGCAATGCTGTGAATATGCAATGGCACTAATGACGAGAGACCTCTAACATGGTAGTGTGATGTTGTTTGCATCTTGCATATGATTTATTTCTTGTACTGCTTCACATTTGTTTAAACGCCATTTATGATGAGACACTATTAACTTGGCAGAGCGATATTTGTAGCATATTTCATATGGTGTCTACCTTCCATTGCATTGCTTCTAATTTGGTGAAATGTCTTCTTCTTAGTTTACACATCATAGTTCTGGTTATCTCTTCCGTCCTGTTTTTCATACATATTACATCCTCCTATCATGTGGTTGTCTAACATCAAAGTTCAGTTCGTCTGCATCACGGATCAATTTGTTCCGAAGAACTAAATTGTTATTCATTTCTCTTGTCGGCTTGACTTAACATGGCACAGAGAAAGAGGAAGAAACACAGAATGGCAGGTAATGAGAAGCAGATGAGTCCTGCAGATTCTGCTGGTACTGATGGTGCAATAGAAGGTCTAAGTCCAGCATAAAATTCTACAAACACGGCATCTCATGCTACACGAGTTGCAAAAAAAGACAAACAGAAACAAATAGCTGCCACCAAACAAACAGAGATAGCCCTAGTTCTTGCAACACCTACCACAGTACTACCAGCTGCACGACGTACTCGTGCGTCAACTGAGCTAGCAGCACGTTCCCAAGGTCCCTTGCCACTTGACACGACTTCCCAAGCACTCTTGACACAAGATGAGTTGACAATATCAGATGAACCTTGTGAGCTTCAACAACAAGAAGGTAGTTGCTGGAGTCAAGTTACAGTTGCATGCTTCTTTATATGTAGTCTCACAGTTTGATGTACGCTAACACTTCCTATGTTTGTTGTTGGACTAGCACCTAGGCGCAAGAGAAAACAAACATCAGGGATAATGCTCGATAGGTTAACTAAATCTAGAGGAGGAAGAATGGAGATCCATTTTGAGGCATGTTTAAAAAGGCCACGTGATGCTACAGAGTCAGCCAAGTTAGTATCAGAGGCAGCGGTTGCTGTTAGGTGTCATGTACGTATCCTCCCAACATGGATTCAGTACAGGAATGACAAAGACGAAACCTAGTTCAACATCTTCCTCGGCCATTTATCTGTAAGTATGGTTTTGTATGGAAACTAGTAATATCGTCTTGCTCCGTCCAATACTTTCTAGGTTGCTGATAATGAGACTCCCATAATTTTCAACAGATGAGGTTCAAGTTGTATAGCCAAGATGACGAAACCAGACAAGCTTTCACCCATGTTTTCAAGTCTGCTCTGCAACAGTATCGGTATAACTTGAGGAAAACTCACTTTGAAGGCAAGGCTAACAGTGAACTTGCCCAAACATCTCCAGTGGAAAATATATCTGATGAAGACTGGAGAGGCCTCGTTAAACACTGGTTCGATCTGAAGTATCAGGTACATTATATATATGTCATCAGATCACATGTTGAAGTCCTATTTACGCATGTGCCACACAAATCTATCTTCTTGTAGGTGAACTGTTCAAAGAACAAGGCCAACCGTACGAAAGTGAAATTCCAACAGACGACAGGATCTCGTAGCTATATTGCACACTGCGAGGCTCTTATAATTAGCTGCTGTTTCACTCTTTTTGCTGTACCATATTATCAGATCTATATTGACTTGTTCCAGATGCACAGGAAAGCCCGCAAGGACCAAAAAGTACCTGAACCAAATGCTGTGCAAATCTTCAAGGACTGTCACACCAGCAAGAAGAAGGGCATGACTACACCAGTCAAAGCCGCTGTTGTAAGTCCTTAATCCTCATGCCTTTTAACTACTACTTACTCTGACTTGTGCCTTGAACTGCATGGTTTCCAGCCAATGTCTATTACTCTTTTCAATTTTATACACAATTGTCTTAGTGTATCATTGCACCTTACAAGGTTTAAAAGAGAGGAGTGATGTTCCTCTGATCTTGACCCGTAATCTAGTTCCATCCTGGACATGCCCACACAATGTTACAATTGCCTGTTTGTCTGTTCTCAGTTGTTTTGTGATATGAATGACGTCATACTATGCTTACCGCAAGGTTGTTAGAATCGCAATTCTGTTGGTGGCCTGAACCGGGACCAAAGGCTCCCCTTTAGTCTCGGCTCATGTCACCAACTGGGACCAATGAGATGCCTATATATACCCCTCGCTCGCGAGCAGAGCACCCCAGTGCTCAGTTTTTCTCTGGCCGAGGGGGAGAGGGCTTGGTGGTGCTCTAGCTCACCTCCTATGCACACAAGGTGTTCGATGGAATGCCCGAGCCACACTACTTAAGCTTTCTCCTCTCCAAGCTCGACCTCCAAGCTCCATTTTCCATAATATTTGTCTAGGTTTAGCGGTCCGTCACGCCCCGTCCCCGTCTTCACCGTCGTCGATCACCCGCGCTGAGCTCATCGCCGGCACCACTGTGGTGAGCCTCTTGTTCTTATCTTCTTTCTGAAAGGAAAAATATTCTTACTTGTATGTTTACATAGATACTTGTATTATTTTCTTACTTTTATTATTGCATCTTATATAGTGCGATGGTTTTGGTATCCGCCCCCGTCGGCCCTCGTCCTGTCTATGATGCGGATGTGGTATATATATTATCTTTATAACTATTGGTTCATTTATTGTTTATGAAAATTATGCCGACCAACGTGACATAGATTTTATTTATGTAGGATGTATGTGAATCGGAAATGCCAACCGACCCTATTGTCGAGAGGTTAAATTTAGTTGAAGAAGAAAACAATTTGTTGAAGGAAAAAATAAAAAAAATTGAGGAGGAGAAGATGATATTGGAGTTGCATGTTGCGGATGTCGTCGATGATCACAAGATCAAGATGGATGCAATGCGCTTGAAGATTAGAAAGATTAGAAAATATGCCATTCATACCGAGGCTTGGTATCATTATGGCGTTGGATCAATTGTTACCCTGGTTGCGATTATGATCGCATTTGTTTTCGCATTGAAATGTTTTACATAGTTTCAATGTATGGTTTAATTAATTAGATGCTCTGGAGAGCTATATGTTGTTAGATGAGAACTATGTATGCACTTTGGTTTTAATGTGATGATGAACTTCTATTAATTTGGACACTTAATTATATATAATGCACGCAGATGAACCGGCAATGGATGTACGGTGACAGACACACCCGCGAGTACATTAAGGGCGTGCATGAGTTTCTCGATGCGGCTGAGTCAAACAAGCAGAATGGTTTTATGTGTTGTCCATGCACTGAATGTGGGAATACGAGGTCTTACTCTAACCGGAAAATCCTTCACTCCCACCTGCTTTACAAGGGTTTCATGCCACACTATAATGTTTGGACGAGGCATGGAGAAATAGGGGTTATGATGGAAGACGACGAAGAAGAAGAGTACGATGACAACTATGTGCCCCCTGAATACGGTGATGCTACAAAGGGGGGAGCTGGTTAAGATCAAGGGGAACCAGACGATGTGCCCAATGATGCTGCAACGGGTGAAGCTGCTGAAGATCAAGAGGAACCAGACGATGTGCCCGATGATGATGATTTCCGCCGGGTCATTGTCGATGCAAGGACGCAATGCGATAGTCAAAAGGAGAAGCTGAAGTTCGGTCGCATGTTAGAGGATCACAAAAAAGGGTTATACCCCAATTGCGAAGATGGCAACACAAAGCTCGGTACCGTACTGGAATTGCTGCAGTGGAAGGCAGAGAATGCTGTGGCTGACAAAGGATTTGAGAAGCTACTGAAAATATTGAAGAAGAAGCTTCCAAAGGATAACGAATTGCCCGACAGTACATACGCAGCAAAGAAGGTCGTATGCCCTCGAGGATTGGAGGTGGAGAAGATACATGCATGCCCTAATGACTGCATCCTCTACCGCGGTACAAGGATCTGAACGCATGCCCGGTATGCGGTGCATTGCGGTATAAGATCAGACGAGATGACCCTGGTGATGTTGACGGAGAGCCCCCCAGGAAGAGGGTTCCTGCGAAGGTGATGTGGTATGCTCCTATAATACCACGGTTGAAACGTTTGTTCAGAAACGAAGAGCATGCCAAGTTGATGCGATGGCATAGTGAGAACCGAAAGAAAGATGGGAAAGTTCGGGGAGCAGAGCAACAATCACAGCACCTGGCCCGTGACTCTATGTATGTATAACCTTCCTCCTTGGATGTGCATGAAGCGGAAGTTCATTATGATGCCAGTTCTCATCCAAGGCCCTAAGCAACCCGGCAATGAAATTGATGTGTACCTAAGGCCATTAGTTGAAGAACTTTTATAGCTGTGGAATGGAAACGGTGTACGTACGTGGGATGAGCACAGACAGGAGGAATTTAACCTTAAGGCATTGCTGTTCGTGACCATCAACGATTGGCCCGCTCTCAGTAACCTTTCAGGACAAACAAACGAAGGATACCACGCATGCACGCACTGTTTAGATGACACTGAAAGTATATACCTGGACAAATGCAGGAAGAATGTGTACCTGGGCCATCGTCGATTTCTTCCGACCAACCATCAATGTCGAAAGAAAGGCAAGCATTTCAAAGGTGAGGCAGATCACCGGAAGAAGCCCGCCATGCGCACCGGTGATCACGTGCTTGCTATGGTCAATGATTTACACTACGTAATCTTTGGAAAGGGTCCCGGTGGACTAGCTGTTCCGAATGACGCTGAGGGACACGCACCCATGTGGAAGAAGAAATCTATATTTTGGGACCTACCCTACTGGAAAGACCTAGAGGTCCGCTCCTCAATCGACGTGATGCACGTGACGAAGAACCTTTGCATGAACCGGCGGTATGGATCGAGGATTATCTCCTTCACATCCACATGGAACGCGGCGATGATCTACACGCCATCAAATACCTCCTGCTCAAACTTAAAGGACCGGCCCGGCATTGGCTTAACAGCTTGCCAGCAGATTCAATCGGTTCTTGGGAGGACCTGGAAGCCGCATTCCTCGACAACTTCCTGGGCACTTACGTGCGACCGCCGGATGCCGACGACTTAAGCCACATAATTCAGCAGCCAGAGGAATCGGCCAGACAATTCTGGACACGGTTGCTAACAAAGAAAAACCAGATAGTCGACTGTCCGGACGCAGAGGCCCTAGCAACCTTCAAGCATAACATCCGCGACGAGTGGCTTGCCCGGCACCTGGGTCAGGAAAAGCCGAAATCCATGGCAGCCCTCACGACACTCATGACCCGCTTTTGCACGGGAGAATACAGCTGGCTAGCTCGCAGTAACAACTTATCAAAGAACCCTGGTAATTCGGATACCAAGGACAAAAGTGGCAGGACACGTCGGAATAAGCAAAAACGCCGCGTTAACAGCGACAGCAATGAAGACACGGCAGTCAATGCCGGATTCAAAGGCTATAAATCCGGTCAGTGGAAAAAGCCATTCAAAAAGAATACTCAGGGCCCGTCCAGTTTGGACCGAATACTCGATCGCTTGTGCCAGATACATGGCACCCCCGAAAGGCCAGCCAATCACACTAACAGGGATTGTTGGGTGTTCAAGCAGGCAGGCAAGTTAAGGGCCGAAAATAGAGACAAGGGGCTGCACAGCGACGACGAGGAGCCCAAGCCGCCGAACAACAATGGACAGAAGGGCTTTCCCCCACAAGTGCGGACGGTGAACATGATATATGCAAACCACATTCCCAAGCGGGAGCGGAAGCGTGCGTTATGGGACGTATACGCGATGGAGCCAGTCGCCCCAAAGTTCAACCCATGGTCCTCCTGCCCGATCACTTTTGATCGAAGGGACCATCCCACTAGCATCCGTCATGGCGGCTTCGCTGCATTGGTTCTCGACCCAATCATCGACGGATTTCATCTGACAAGAGTCCTCATGGACGACGGCAGTAGCCTGAACCTGCTTTATCAGGATACAGTGCGGAAAATGGGCATAGATCCCTCAAGGATTAAGCCCACAAGAACGACCTTTAATGGCGTTATACCAGGTGTAGAAGCCAACTATACAGGCTCAGTAACACTTGACGTGGTCTTCGGATCCCCGGACAATTTCTGAAGCGAAGAGTTAATCTTCGATATAGTCCCGTTTCGTAGTGGCTATCACGCCCTGCTCAGACGAACCGCATTCGCAAAGTTCAATGCGATGCCGCACTACGCATATCTCAAGCTCAAGATGCCAGGCCCTCGAGGAGTAATTACGGTCAACGGAAACACCGAACGCTCCCTCCGTACGGAGGAGCATACGGCGGCTCTCGCAGCGGAGGTACAAAGTAGCCTTCTCAGGCAATTCTCCAGTCCGGCCATTAAAAAGCCAGACACTGCCAAGCGTGCCCGGAGTAACCCACAGCAGGACCGCCTGGCACACTCTGAGCAAGCGTAGCAATGCGGCCCCAACCCCAGCTTTCGTGACATAATGAAACCAGTACCTCGCGTACATAACTACGCCCTTGAAATACCATGGGCACAGGGGAAGGGGCACAATAACGACACGCCCAAAATATGGCTTAAAACGTACTAGGGGCTGCCGAATTCTTTTTTAATTTTTTCTTACTTTTAGAACTCCATACTTCGGACGACCTGTTCGGCAATTCGACTGCCGCACAAACGATGCAAGATCCAGGGAGGCAGACAAGCCATGCCGCATTATCGAACTCCCAGGTGGTCTCTATTACGAGCGGTATACCTGTTTTAAATACAATTCCGTGGCCTGCCCCTGGTCAGGACATACTGAATAGTCCAATATCTTTTGCTTACCGCACTATTTGTATCGTTCGGCTTTGATAAATAGCCTCTCTATAAACAATGCTTAGCTTTTTGTCTATTTTTTGCATTATCCTCTTTTCACATATATGTTTATTAAATGACATGATTGCACCCGTACACCATGGTACGACAAACACGCCAGGGGCTTCAGTACCCCTCATAATGGTGTGAGAAGTTCGTACACTTTCACAAGTGCGGCACCCCGAACTTATAGCACTATATGCATCGGCTCCGAATCATGATTTGGGTCAATAGTTGGGTTTGCCCGGCTCCTATGTTTTGGTGCCTTACGTTCCGCTCTATCGGCTAAGGTAGCACTAGGAGAACCACTGCGATTGTGCCCCGGTTCAGCTGGGTTAAGCACCTCAGTGGAGAAAGCTAAAACTGACTGTCATGATGAGGCGAGAGACCGGTTGCTGTTCGAGAGGTTTTTTGAGTCCCTAAAGACTTGTGCCGCTTCGAGCGAGGAGCTGGCTTTGTCCGGCCAAGGCGTGGATAGCGCCCCGAACTCGGTCTTCCGAACTAGGGCTTCGCCGAAATTTAAAATTATAGAGTTCTATGGCTAAGAGAGAGTGTTCAAGAATTATAGTTCGATTGCCTGGTTCGTTGTGCTGAGCGCCTCCCTCGAAGGACCCAACTATGGGAGAAAGAGCGCTCAGGTTTATCCCGAACACCCCAGCACTAGTGCCATGGGGGCAGAAGCCGACGACTGGCCATCTCTCAATTTTTTGATAAACGGCCGCAAAAAAAGTAATATTTTAAATTCAATAAGCATTGCTTAGCGCATATGAACAAGTTTTCAGCGCACAGGATAAACATGAGCGAGTTCATTCAAAAATCACATCCTTGGTACATTCATCCGCCACAAGGCGGGCACCAGCAAGAACATCCTTGTAGTAGTTCTCGGGCTTGCGATGCTCCTTCCTCGGCGGTGGCCCGTCCTTCACAAGCTTCTCACCTTCCAACTTACCCCAATGCACCTTTGCACGGGCAAGGGCCCGACGGGCACCTTCGATGCAGACGGAACGCTTGATGACCTCGAGCCTCGGACAGGCCTCCACCAGCCGCCGCACCAGCCCGAAATAGCTCCCAGGAAGGGCCTCTCCGGGCCACAACCGAACTATGAAGCCCTTCATGGCCTGTTCAGCTGCCTTGTGGAGCTCGACCAGCTGTTTCAGCTGGTCGCTCAAAGGCACAGGGTGTCCGGCCTCAGAATACTGAAACCAGAACACCTTCTCCGTCGAGCTGCCCTCTTCAGCTCGGTAGAATGCGGCGGCATCGGATACGCTGCGGGGAAGATCTGCGAATGCCCTTGGAGAGCTCCGGATTCGGGTAAGTAACAAGTAGTTTACTTTTATATTTCTGCTTTGCATGAAGAATGCCTTACCCGCTGCTCTCTTCCTCATCTCCTCCAACTCTTTGAGGGCCTTTTGGGCCTCGGCCTTGGTAGACTTGGCAGTATCAAGGGCCGTCGCGAGCTCGGATGCTTGCGCCTTTGACTCAAGCTCCAAACTCTCATGTTTTTTCATGAGAGCCTGAAGCTCTTGCTGCACCTCGTCGACCTGAGCCCCAAGTCTGTCTCGCTCGGTGCGCTCCGCGGCCATTTTCTTTTCGGCCTTAGACAGCGCCTGCTTAAGGGTCGCCACCTCAGTCGTGGCCCCTACAATAAGCAGTACAATCCTGTTACTCTTTTTGCAATCAAGCCTTTTTATAGGCACTTTTTCTGTAAGGTATTTCTTACCTTCTTCCTCCTCGAGCCACCGCTTGGCAAGGCCGAGCTCTTGCTCGGTCCGCTGGAGGTCCTGCTTCAGGACACCCAACTCCGCAGTCAATGCGGCAGTGGATAGCAGCGAAGCCTTCATACGCATATTGACTCTTTTTTGTTAGACTCCTGCGATATTTAATAGATCCTCTATTCGGCTTTT
This sequence comes from Triticum urartu, assembly GCF_003073215.2. NCBI lineage: Eukaryota > Viridiplantae > Streptophyta > Magnoliopsida > Poales > Poaceae > Triticum > Triticum urartu. The sequence goes on along the minus strand of NW_024117623.1, from coordinate 15,665 downwards.
CTTTCCGAACGCCAAACAGAGCATCAGGGGCTACTGTCTATGCGGTAATATTTTTACATATTTTTTACCTCGAAGCCTGTTAGAAGGCTAGCGCAAGCTTCAGTCAGTCCGCTCTTGATGGACTGAACCTTCTGGATCACCGTACTCATAATAGTACGGTGCCCCTCGTCGATGGAGGCGCCGTCGAGCACCTCCAGCAGATTGTCCGGCACCTAAGGTTGGACGGAGGCCGCCGGCTCAGAAGGCTTGCTCGTCTTGGAAGGAGTTCGCCTACCGTGGTCCGGAACTATGGAAGATTCTGGCGCGGTGTCCGGCACAAAGCCGGACTTGGAGCCCTGGGGGGCCTTATCCCCTTCACTCCTGGAGTCTGGGAGGTTGCCTTGCGGCTCCTCCGGGAGCACCTCCTCCTGCCCCGGAGCTTGTCGCGACGCCACTTCGGCGTCGTCTGCAGTGCGGGGGGAGACAGCGGGCGGAACTGAGTTCACGTCCGATGAGTCCAGGGAGCCGCCCGACGATTCGTCGAATTCGGCCTGGGGCGGACTGCATAATTACATTCGACATTAGGGAAAGTTGTGCAACAAAGGAACGTCATGAGTTATTCTGATATCCGAACTTACGATTTCGCCGGACGCTTGGCCCTGTTTGGCCACTCCTCTCCGCCCTCTTCGGCGTCGGGGGAGTAGTCCCGCGGAGGGGTCTTCCTTTTCCTAGACCTCTCGGCCTCCCCCGTTGGGGCGACCTTCCTCTTCTCTCCTCCCTCCGCTGGGGGGAGAGTTTTCTTCTTCCTCCTCCTCGTTTTCATGGGAAGAGGGCGTCTCGGACTCGTCGGATGACGAGTCTGACACCACCATGTTGCGGGCACTCTTTCGAGTCCCTGTGGTCTCTTCTTCTTGGCCTTCTTCTCCGGCACCACATAAGGCACTGGAACTAGCAGCTTCACTAGTAGAGCTGGGGCTGGGTCTTCGGGCAGCGGAGCCGGACAGTTAATCGGTCCGGATATCGCCCGCCAAGCCTGTCAAAGGTAAGGGAGTTTAGATCCCACATAGAGTCAAACTATGAAGAAAGCTTAACATCCTGTAAAAGGTGAAGATAGCTTACCTCGCTAGCGTGATGCTGCGAGGTGTATCCGCGGTCCTCGGAAGCGGATGCGGGAACCTCGGCGCCCTTGAATAGCACCTTCCAGGCATCTTTGTACGTCGTGTCAAAGAGCCTGCTAAGGGTTTGGTGCTGCGCCGGGTCGAACTCCCACAGATTAAAATCTCGTTGTTGGCACGGGAGGATCCGGCGGACGAGCATAACCTGGATTACATTAACAAGCCGGATTGGTTTGTTCACCAGGGACTGGATGCATGTTTGCAATCTGGTCACCTATTTTTCATCACCCCACGACAGGCCCGTCTCTTTCCAGGACATAAGCTGCGTGGGGGGTCCGGATTGGAACTCGGGGGCTGCGGTCCATTTCGGATCGCGTGGCTCGGTGATGTAAAACCACCCGGATTGCCACCCCTTTAGGGTCTCCACAAAAGATCCCTCGAACCATAGTACGTTGGCCATCTTGCTCGCCATGGCGCCTCCGCACTCCGCCTGGCTTCCGCGCACCACCTTGGGCTTGACGTTGAAGGTCTTGAGCCAGAGGCCCAAATGAGGGCGGACGCGGAGGAAAGCCTCGCACACAACGATAAACGCCGAGATGTAGAGGATGAAGTTCGGGGCCAGATCGTTGAAATCCAGGCCGTAGTAGAACATGAGCCCTCGGACAAATGGGTGGAGTGGAAAACCCAGTCCGCGGAGGAAGTGGGGAAGAAATACTACCCTCTCATGGGGCCTTGGGGTGGGGAGAAGCTGCCCCTTTTCGGGAAGCCGGTGCGCGATGTCCTTAGACAGGTATCCGGCTTCCTTAGCTTCTTGACTTGGCCCTCCGTAGCGGAGGAGACCATCCACTTGCCTCCCGCTCCGGACATTGCTGGAGAAGGCTGAGGTGGGAAGTGCGGGCTTGGACGCTGGAGCTCGAGTGCGCAGGAGATGGATAGGCAAAGGAGGAAGAAGGCATAGGTAAAAAGGTGGATCCTTATCCCCTTATATGGGCGGATGCGGTTGTGCGTCCCCACCAGCCTAGTAAAACTCGCTTGCCTCCCAAGCGCCGTGATAAATGGCGCGGTTGGGTTACCCACGCCCGTATTGATGAGAATCCCATAAAGGGGGTACACGATCTCTGCTTTGACAAGACGTGCCAAGGAAACCGCCTCGCAAAACATGCTGAGGTGGAAAAGTAAAAACGATTCGAGTAAAGGACTTGGCCCTAGTGTGATGACACACTGCGGAATACGTCAGCAGTTTTGATTTGTGTTAATATTATTCTCTCTATGGCGATATGTGGAAGCTTATTTTGCAGAGTCGGACACTTCTCTATGGCGATATGTGTTAATATTATTCTCTATGGCAATCTTCTATGAAGGACTTGGAGGAGGAACCCACCTTGCAATGCCGAAGACAATTTTCGCGCCGGACACGTCGTCATTGAAGCCTGGTTCAGGGGCTACTGAGGGAGTCCTGAATTAGGGGGTGTTCGGGTAGCCGGACTATACCTTCAGCCGGACTCCTGGACTATGAAGATACAAGATTGAAGACTTCGTCCCTTGTCCGGATGGGACTTTCCTTGGCGTGGAAGGCAAGCTTGGCGATGCGGATATTCAAGATCTCCTACCATTGTAACCGACTTTGTGTAACCCTAACCCTATCTGGTGTCTGTATAAACCAGAGGGTTGTAGTCCGTAGGCAATCAACTCCATATACAACAATCATACCATAGGCTAGCTTCTAGGGTTTAGCCTCCTTGATCTCGTGGTAGATCTACTCTTGTACTACCCATATCATCAATATTAATCAAGCAGGACGTAGGGTTTTACCTCCATCAAGAGGGCCCGAACCTGGGTAAAACATCGTGTTCCCTGCCTCCTGTTACCATCCGGCCTAGACACACAGTTCGGGACCCACTACCCGAGATCCGCCGGTTTTGACACCGACAATCCCCATTGGTCGGGGCGGTTAACGGGTTATCGGATCCAAAACCGAGAAAAAGAAAAGATAAGGAAGCGAATACATCATACGATGAGCCAAAGCGCCACATAGTTCTTTCAAGAAAAAGGGACATCCTGGGAGTGGACGGCAAGACAGACATGTCTGAAGATTATGAAAAGTTTCATGAAATTCCTCCCTTCAATGTCAAGGCTGACCCAAGCATCCTGATAAACAATGAAGATTATCCATGGTTACGGCGCAATAAGCAAATGACACAAGCGAAGAAAAAGTGAAGACTTTCTCCCGCAACTATTATGATGATACCATGCCAACTTTGTAACACACGAACATGCTACCATTGTCCGTTTTGTACATGCACATGCTATGTGGGTGAAATTATGATAGCATCCCAACTTTCAACTTTTTCAGAGTTCATTTGAAATGCTTTCATGTCTTATGGTTCAAGGTTTTATGTGTTGAGGCAAATGGATCAATATGTCAGGAGGCGGGGTACAGGTAGACCCACAGTACGGTATGACAACAGTGGATCTAAACAATCTTGGGTATACAGACGAACCATTCGTCCTAGCCAATGATGTGGCACAGTTATTGTCTGAAACTTTGATACTTCGAAAGTGATTGTCCATTTTGTACACGAAGTGCATCAAATTTTTGTCATATCCTTCTCTACCTTTTGGAACATGCTATGTGGGTGAAATGATGATACCATGCCAACTTTCAACCTTTTCAGAGTTCATTTTAAATGCTTTCCAATTTCAGGGTCATTTAGCTCAAAGAATGAATTAATAGCAAACAGAATGAACTACAAAACCTTTATGAAAATAAAAACAATCAATTAAAATATTATGTTATGATCAACTAAAATAAAACTATAATATTCTTCAATAGCAAAAAGAATATAATTTTTGTGACCTAAAATCAAACTATAAGTATTTAATTGTAAGTATAAATAAAAAATAAATAGCAAAAAATAAAAAAAATCTATTTTTATAGTAAAGTTATTCATAAACTAGTGATTCACACAAATTTTAAAAAATATAAATTTAAACTATTCAAAATTTTAAAACTAATGGCACTAACAGAAAGTTTACAATTTTTGTGACCTAAAATCAAAAAGAAATCACTAAAAAACTATAATTATTTAGTTGTAAGTATAAATAAAAAATAAATAGAAAAAAATTTCTATTTTTATAGTAAAGTTATTCATAAACTAGTGATTCACACAAATTTTTAAAAATTCAAATTTAAACTATTCAAAATTTAAAACTAATGGCACTAACAGAAAGTTTATAATTTTTGTGCCCTAAAAGCAAAAAGAAATCACTAAAAAACTGTAAGTATTTAGTTTTAAGTAGAAATAAAAAAACCAAAAAAATGTAGAAATAAAAAAGAAAAAACCAAAAAAATGCCACCTACTGGGCCTCCACGGCCTAAATACGACTAGAAACCCTACATGGGCCAGGATTCAGGCCCGCAGAAGGCCCAATAGGCCCTCAGGCAGTAGCAAGTTTAGGCCCGAAAGCCTGCATAAGAGAGGAGCTCGAATGGGGAGGCACACCAGCGCTTATAAACAAGTGCCGGCGCCCTTCAGCTAGTGAGGTGGGACTAAACTTTCGGCCGCGCCAGCGCCAGCACAAGGCCATTGGTCCCGGTTGGAGGCACCAACCGGGACCATAGGGGGGCATTGGTACCGGTTCGTGGCACCAACCGGGACGATTGCCCCCCTATGGTCCCGGTTCGAGCCACCAACCGGGACCAAAGGCCTCTGCTTCCCGCCCTTTCGGCTGTTGAAAAGAGACCTTTGGTCCCGGTTGGTGGCTCCAACTGGGACAGTAGGTAGGCATTCGTCCTGGTTCATGCCACGAACCGGGACCATTGCTCTGGGTATATAAGGTAGCACTTGTGAAAATTTCGCCAACCAGTCCCATTCCCCCCCGACGCCGCCAGGCCGTTCGTCGTCGTCGTCTCCGCCCCGAGCCCGTCGTCGCCCGCTCCCCGTCGCCGTCGCCCCGCGCTGCTGCAGGCCTTCTCCTCGTCGCTGCGTGCGCCGTCGCCGGCCTCCTCCTCGTCGCTGCGTGCGCCATCTCTGGCCCCCTCCCCATCGCCCCGAGCCGCGTCGCCGGCCTCCCCCGCGCCGTCGCCGGCCTCCTTCCCCGTCCCCGACCTCCTCCCCGTCGCGGCCCCAGTGAGCTCCCCCCTTCCCATCGACCCCTGTTGCTCTGACCATCGCCGCCGCCGCCGCCGCTCTCTATGTGTGATAAAATTTTTCATATGTGTATGTGTATATGCTCATATGTATTTGGATTTGGCTATGTATGTATGTATATGCTCATATGTATGTATGTATGTATGTGTATGCTCTCTGTATATGGATTTGGCTATGTATATGCTCTCTATATATGCTCATATGTATGTATGTTAATATAGCATTTTTTCTATATATGAATTATTTTTTTGTTCATGGATATATGCTAAAGAAAATGAGGGGGGTGATAGATGATGATGAGGGGTCGAGAGGGGGACGAGAGGTCGAGAGTGGTCGACGGGAGAAAAAAAATGTTATCAGGGATGAGGGTCGTCGAGGGGTCGAGAGAGGGACGAGGGGTCGAGAGGGGTCGAAAGAAGAAGATACCATTTGGCATTCTTGCTTATCAGTTTGATTGACCTCTATTTCTTGTAAAGTGGTTGTGGCAGGAACAAGGGAATGATTTATGTGGATACTACGTTTGCGAGTCCATCCGCCACATGACCTGTGAGCGGGGCTACACTGACGAACAATATGAAGTACGTAAATAACAACATTCACAATTTTATTTTATTACCATCATTTGTGTTGAGTTTCATTCATTCATATATATATGTATTGACCCCCTTCTTTAAATTAGATGTTTCGGAAGCGGGATGAACTCCTAGCACCAGCTCGCATGTGAGCAATTCAAGAGGAATTGGCGGCATTCTTTCTTGACCACGTGATCCCTGAAGACGGAGAATTCTATGTGGACCCTGAGTCCGTATGATTATATTTGTAAGAGATAATTATTGTATATATGTAGCCGGTAGTGTCGGATAGATATACGAGAACTTGTTGTTCGACCAATCTCTCGAAGAAGGAGAGGTGGTCGATATCACTTCTCTCTGTATGCATATATGTTCATGACGATCTTCTGTTTCCTTCGTTTGCTTACTAGCTAGCTAGCGTGTCTAGTCCTCTCTATACGTATGTATAGTACGTAGCGTCGACCAAGCACGGACACAAGAGAGGACACTTCTCTCTATTAATTATAGCTAGCAAACACAATATATGAAACACCTAAATTAACCCCCCAAAAGCCCCAAACACCCCCTTTCAAAAAAAACAAAAACCCCAACCATAGAAATGCTGACGCGTGGATGCCTATTGGTCCCGGTTGGTGCCACCAACCGGGACCAAAGGGTCTCCTGCCTGGGCTCCGCGCACAGGCCACGTGGAGGCCCATCTATCCCGGTTCTGGATTGAACCGAGACTAAAGGGACAGGGCATTAGTAACGACCCTTTAGTCCCTGTTCCAGAACCGGGACAAAAGGCCCTTACGAACCGGGACAACAGGCCCTTTTTCTACCAGTGATGGTGGAACCGCCACCTTCTGAAGGTGGCGAGGCAACTATAACCGCAATGTCAGCTCTTGCTGCAGTGGGTCAGTACCTGTCCACTAACAGTGCCAAAAGCACGTTCCTGCGTAAATACTGGGTTGGTTGTTAAGGCAATATCGTCCAAATTGCCTCATGATCAAGATATGCAAGCTCAAAGCAATGGTGTATCTGCGCTCCAGACACAAGTCCATTCCCTAACAGAGACCCTTTGTGAAACAAGGAGAAACATTGCTCAATTTTGTCAAGATATGCATGGTTTTGAAACCAGACTATCAGACATTTTCTATGTCTTTCAGGAGCCTAGGGGAAATGAAGGCGAGGGTTATGGTGCTCCATCGGACAATACAGCATGAAAACATAACAGTCAGGTCAAATGAACTAAGCTTCTGAACTTCTGGTGGTGCATTTATCTGCTACACTGTTAAGTTTTATGCCAACCTTCCTTTTGTTATATAGTTGTAATTTGTTTTGGTGCGATACAAAATTTATTCTTAACGTGCAGCCACCGCCTGAAGAAAATAGCAAGCCATTTTTGTATAGTGTAGGGTGTTCCCTATATTTGCACTGGTGACGATCTTTGATGCCGAGTGGATGTAATCTGTGCAATCGCCTTAATAGCCTATCGTTAGTTTCGGCCTTATTTATTTCCTAGTCTTCTTTTTCCTTGGTTTGCTAGTGGCCGCAACTACCATGGGCTATATACGGGCCGTAGGATCCATGGGTCTCCTACGGGTCGTCGATAAATGGGCCTGTAATCGGTGGGCCTCAGGCCGTCGGATAAATGGGTCTACATGGGCCATAATCGGGCGTAATTGGTATCGGCCCAACACGGTAACAGGCCGTTAACAGGCCGTAGGACAACAAAGGCTTAATTTTGTCACAGGCATAACGGGTCGTTAATGGGCCAGAATATAGGACAGGCTGGAAACGGCGCAACGGGTTAATAGGCCAGAAACGGGCCGACTCTTGCCATGGGCCGAATTTGGCCCATTAGGGTAACAAGCCAGTAACGGGCTGACTCTTGCCATGGGCCGAATTTGGCCCATTAGGGTAACAGGCCAGTAACGGCCTGACTCTTGCCATGGGCCGAATTTGGCCCATTAGTGGAACATGCCAGTAACGGTCTGACTCTTGCCATGGGCCGAATTTGGCCCATTAGGGGAACAGGCCAGTAACGGACCGGAAGTAATCGAGGGCCGAAAAGGAGCCCAAGAATGTATGGGCCGTCAATAGGCCGAAAGCTAACACGGGCTGGAAACAGCCCATGTAAATCACGGGCCGTTAACGGGTATAAAGAAAATTAATGTTCATTATGGGCTAGAGTCACCGTGGGACTTTACCTGGGCCGGCCTATTATGGCACACGAAAATCTTGTGGGCCTTTACCTGGGCCGGCCCATTATGGGCCGCAAAATCTTGTGGTCCTTTAGCTGGGCCAGCCCATTATGGTCCGCAAAATCTCGTGGGCCTTTAGCTTGGCCGGCCCATTATGGTCCGCAAAATCTTGTGGGCCTTTAGTTGGGCCGGCCCATTTAAACTTGTTGGGTCGTGCCACGTGTCGACGTATCATAAGCGCCTTCTGTCAAGTGAGGGGATGACATCCGTCCCGACGATGAGCCGACACGTGTTTCCTCTAGCCAATGATGATTTTACATGTGGAAAATCCCCATTGGTCGAGGCTATTAACGGGTTATCGAATCCAAAACCCGACCTGATAGCTTAACGGCGTTCCGTTACGGTGGATGCCACGTGTCGGTCACCCTTGACGAAAGCACTTCTGTGATGCGCGATTTATCGTCATGGAAGTGGACACTTCCGTGATGATAATTTTGGTAATGTCATGGAACACTTCTACGACAGCACAGGTATGACTATCTTGATTCTGTCATAAATTTGTCATGGATGTACATGCATGACAAAAAAAGTGACCTATTGTGACAAACACGTATCATCACGAAAGTGTATTTTTTGTAGTGTATATTCACCATCCGCCTCTCCCATTTCCTCTCTCCACTGCCTCCTCTCAACCCATCATGCTAGGCCCCACCTTTGCTCGTTGATGCATACGGCCTTTGCATCACGTTACGCAAACCTTCATGATCTAAATAGATCTACCTTTCATGTCAATATATAATGCTTGCTCACAGCCCATGACTCAATCTCTTGAAACAACAAAACACGTGGTCTTCTTTAAAAAATTTAATTGAAACTACAATGTGGTATTTTTTAACTCAAACTACAATGTGCAAATTATCTATTTATATTATTTAGATTATATATTTGAGTAGTTGTGACAAAACAAAACATCGCTCTCGATACTATTGTGGATAAGCCAATATAGCAAAACTTTGGTCTCCTTTCCTGTAGTTAGGCAACTTCAGGAGCATAGCAACACAATGGGATGGGAAGGTAAGAAACAAAACTTCAAATATATGAGTTGCTTGGACTACAGATTTCTGAAATCCTCACTAATTCAATAAGTCCTCATAAACTGTAACCCTTTTAGCCCTGGGTGTGGCATTGGCGTTGGATCATGATAATTCACATACGGCAATTGTTCCAGAATAATTGTTCCTGCTGTGTGGAAGAATCATGTATGTATGCACTAAAATAATCACAACCAGAAGGATCATGTATGTATCAGATTATCTTGTGTGGAAAGAACGGAACCACAAGCATGTTGTTCAAACAATGCACACTTGAATGTAAAGAAAACTTACTGGCTCAGATGAGATCGTCGGCGGCAGAGGAGGAGCAGAGGAAGGCGGGCGGCGGAGAATAGGATCGGCGGGCGGAGGGTGGGGATGGGCAGGGCGGCAGCTCACGCCCACGGCGGCTCCGGCTGTCCCATGGCGGCTCCCGCGGTGGCGGGTCACACCCGCGATGGCTCCGGTAGGTGGCTCCCACACATTGAGGCTCTGGCTGTCCCACGGCGGCTGATGACCCAGAAGTATAGGGGATCTATCATAGACCTTTCAATAAGTAAGAGTGTCGAACCCAACGAGGAGCAGAAGGAAATGATAAGCGGTTTCCAGCAAGGTATTCTCCGCAAGTACTGAAACAAGTGGTAACAGATAGTTTTGTGATAGGATAATTTGTAACGAGCAACAACTAACAAAAGTAAATAAAGTGCAGTAAGGTGGCCCAATCCTTTTTGTAGCAAAGGACAAGCATGGACAAACTCTTATATAGAGAAAAGCGCTCCCGAGGACACATGGGAATATCATCAAGCTAGTTTTCATCACACTCATATGATTCGCGTTCGGTACTTTGATAATTTGGTATGTGGGTGGACCGGTGCTTGGCTACTGTCCTTACTTGGACAAGCATCCCACTTATGATTAACCTCTATTGCAAGCATCCGCAACTACAACAAAAGTGTTAAGGTAAACCTAACCATAGCATGAAACATATGGATCCAAATGAGCCCCTTACGAAGCAACGCATAAACTAGGGTTTAAGCTTCTGTCACTCTAGCAACCCATCATCTACTTATTACTTCCCAATGCCTTCCTCTAGGCCCAAATAATGGTGAAGTGTTATGTAGTCGACGTTCACATAACACCACTAGAGGAGAGACAACATACATCTCATCTTATCGAATCAATACCAAATTCACATGACTACTAATAGCAAGACTTCTCCCATGTCCTCAGGAACAAACGTAACTACTCACAAAGCATAACCATGTTCATAATCAGAGGGGTATTAATATGCATATAGGATCCGAACATACGATCTTCCACTAAATAAACAAACTAGAATCAACTACAAGGAGTAATTAACACTACTAGCAACCTACTAGCACCAATCCCGGACTTGGAGACAAGAATTAGATACAAGAGATCAACTAGGGTTTTGAGAGGAGATGGTGCTGATGAAGATGTTGATGGAGATTGCCCTCTTCCGATGAGAGGAGCGTTGGTGATGACGATGGCGATGATTTCCCCCTCCGGGAGAGAAGTTTCCCCGGGAGGAACAACTCCGCTAGAGCCCTAGATTGGTTCCACAAAGATTCCGCCTCGTGGCGGCGGAGTTTCTTCCGAGAAGATTGCTTATTATTTTTCCCATCGAAAGACTTCATATAGTAGAAGATGACCACCGGAGTGCCACTTGGGGGCCCACGAGGGTGGGGGGTAGGGCGCGCCCCCTACCTCGTGGGCAGGGTGTGGCCCCCCTGGTGAATCTCTTCCATTGAGTATTTTTTATATATTCTGAAAACGTCTTCCGTGAAGTTTCATGACATTTGGAGCTGTGCAGAATAGGTCTCCAATATTTGCCCCTTTTCCAGCCCAGAATCCCAGTTGTCGGCATTCTCCCTCTTCATGTAAACCTTGTAAAATAATAGAGAATAGGCATAAGTATTCTGACATAATGTGTAATAACAGCCCATAATGCAATAAATATCGATATAAAAGCATGATGCAAAATGGACGTATCAATTCCCCCAAGCTTAGACCTCGCTTGTCCTCAAGAGAAAAGCCAAAATAGAAAAATATGTCCACATGTTTAGAGATAGAGGTGTCGATAAAAATAAAATACGGACATGAGGGCATCATGATCATTCTTAGAACAGCAACTTATATAATTCTTGTCATATGATTTCTTATGCTAGAGTAATAATTCAATCACAATTTCAAGTATGAATCGTAAACTTCATTGAAAACTAACAAACTATAATCTCAGTCATTGGAGAAATTGCAATTTATCATAACATAGGAAAGAGTCAATGTATAAGAGCTTGTCAGCAAGTCCACATACTCAACTATCATATAGTCTTTCACAATTGCTAACACTCACACAATACTTATGGGTATGGAGTTTTGATCGAACACAGAGAAAGATACGGGCTTATACTTTTGCCTCCCAACGTTTTACCTCAAGGGTAATGTCAACGGTAATATTTCATGAAAACTCACATCCAATTAGTCATATATACCAGGATCTTTCCAACATACTGTGCTTGCCAAAGGATAAAATGTAAAAAAGAAGGGTGAAGATCACCATGATTCTTATGCAATGTAGGAGATAAACGTAAAAGATAAGCCCTTCACAGAGGGAAGCAGAGGTTGTCATGTGCTTTTATGGTTGGATGCACAAAATCTTAATGCGAAAGAACGTCACTTTATATTTCCACTTATGATATGGACCTTTATTATGCAGCCTGTCGCTTTTATTTCTTCCATATCACACGATCGTATAAAGTTTATTTTCTCCCACACTAATAAGTCATACATATTTAGAGAGCAATTTTTATTGCTTGCATCGATGACAACTTACTTAGAGGATCTTACTCAATCCATAGGTAGGTATGGTGGACTCTCATGGCAAAACTGGTTTAAGAGTATTTGGAAGCACACGTAGTATCTCTACTTGGTGCGATGGATTTGGCTAGCATGAGGGGGAAAGACAAGCTCAACCATGTTGGATGATCCATGACAATATAATTTATCTCAGATGTAAGAAAACATAACCCATTACGTTGTCTTCCTTGTCCAACGTCAACTCTTTAGCATGTCATATTTTAATGAGTGCTCACAATCATAAAAGATGTCCAAGATAGTATATTTATATGTGAAGACCTCTCTTTCTTTATTACTTCCTATTAATTGCAACGATGACCAAAACTATGTTTGTCAACCCTCAACAACTTTTATTCATCATACCTTTATCTATGTGAGCTCATTACTCTCCATAAGACTCACATGATCTCTTTGTTTCTTTTTATTTCTTTCTCTTTTCTTTTATTCCCTTAGGATCATGGCAAAATAATCAAGCCCTTGACTCAACACTCAATCTTTATTATATACCTCACAGACTCAATTACATAGAAGGATTATAAAGCAAAACTCACGACTAGATCATAATAAGAACTTTTATTCTACTAGATCATGATATTACCAAAAGGATCGAACTAAGGAAAACGGTAAAGATAAAAGTGATGGTGATACGATACCGGGGCACTCCCCCAAGCTTGGCAGTTGCCAAGGGGAGTGCCCATACCGATGTGATTATGTCTCTCTTTTCGGGGGTGGTGATGTGATGTTCTTGGCGATGATGCCCCTCAAGATAGGATTCTCCTCCTCGAGCTTGTTGACTTGCTGCTTGAGGTCCATTATTTCCTTTTGGAGTTTTTCTGTAACAACCAAAGCTCCCTGCACCCAAGGGTGCTGCATAGCTGCGGGAGAACCAGTGACACTCTTTTTCATATTCTCATAAGAAAGAAATCTAACATTGGAAGGGATAACCGAGTTTGGAATAGCCAAGCTCTGCAGTTCTCCCATTGTGAATCCAGCTTGGAGGCAGGAAGTGACTTCTTGATCCTCTTCCATGGCATCTATCCTCTTCAAATCAGCCTCCATCTCTTCCTCCGTTGCTGGCCCAAAGAGATCAGCATTGTTGTTTGTCGTTGCTCTTGGTGCCGGATGAGACACCCGGCTCTCCCCGACTGACTCTTGTGAAGACATCTTTCTCTAATCTGCAGCAGCAACAGCTCGAAACACAAATAGAGGATAATTGCGTGATACGGGAGTCAAAACCCCCGGGAGATTATATAATGATTTTTTACCGACCAAAATACGTGTCGTGTACGAAAACGGAGTCCGGAGAGCTCACGAGGTGCCCACGAGGTAGGGGGGGCGCGCCCTCCACCCTCGTGGAGCCCTCGTGTCCTTCCCGGACTGCTTCTTATTTTTCTATTTTTCTAAATATTTCAAAATGGAGAAATATTGCCTTAAAAACTGTTTTGGAGTCAGTTTACTTACCGTACCACATACCTATTCCTTTTCGGAGTCTGAAACGTTCCATAAAGTGTCCCTTATGTATTCCTCCGGGGTTATGGTTTCAATTGTTGGAAATATGCCCTAGAGGCAATAATAAAATGGTTATCATTGTATTTCCTTGTTCATGATAATTGTCTATTGTTCATGCTATAATTGTATTGACCGGAAACCATAATACATGTGTGGATACATAGACAACACCATGTCCCTAGTAAGCCTCTAGTTGACTAGCTCGTTGATCAATAGATGGTTACGGTTTCCTGATCATGGACATTGGATGTCGTTGATAACGGGATCACATCATTAGGAGAATGATGTGATGGACAAGACCCAATCCTAAGCCTAGCACAAGATCGTATAGTTCGTCTGCTAAAGCTTTTCTAATGTCAAGTATCATTTCCTTAGACCATGAGATTGTGCAACTCCCGGATACCGTAGGAATGCTTTGAGTGTACCAAACGCCACAACGTAACTAGGTGGCCATAAAGGTGCACTACGGGTACCTCCGAAAGTGTCTGTTGGGTTGGCACGAATCGAGACTGGTATTTGTCACTCCGTGAAACGGAGAGGTATCTCTGGGCCCACTCGGTAGGACATCATCATAATGTGCACAATGTGACCAAGGAGTTGATCATGGGATGATGTGTTACGGAACGAGTAAAGAGACTTGCCGGTAACGAGATTGAACAAGGTATCGGGATACCGACAATCGAATCTTGAGCAAGTACTATACCGGTAGGCAAAGGGAATTGTATACGGGGTTGACTGAATCCTTGACATCGTGGTTCATCCGATGAGATCATCGTGGAACATGTGGGAGCCAACATGGGTATCCAGATCCCGCTATTGGTTATTGACCAGAGAGATGTCTCGGTCGTGTTTGCATGATTCCCGAGCCCGTAGGGTCTACACACTTATGGTTCAATGACGTTAGGGTTATAGGGAAGGTATGCACGTGGTTACCGAATGTTTTTCGGAGTCCCGGATGAGATCCTGGACGTCACGAGGAGTTCCGAAATGGTCCGGAGGTGAAGATTGATATATTGGACAAAGGGTTTTGGAGTCCGTAAGTGTTCCGGAGGTACCGGGTGATGACCAGCATGACCGAAAGGTGTTTCGGGAGCCCCGGCAAGTGTTGGGGGGCTTCATGGGCCAAGGGAAGGGGGCAAACCAGCCCACTAAGGGGCTGTGCACCCCCTCACCTATTCCCACGTGACCAGGGGGTTTGGGGCACCCCATCTAGGGTTCCCACCTCCTGGCTTGGGGGCCAAGTCACCCAAGGGGGAGAACCCATTTGCCCTGGCCGCCGCCCCCCTAGGGGAAACCCTAGGGCGCCTCCCCTTGCCCTTGCCCCTATATATAGTGGAGGTTTTGGGGCTGCACAACACACGAGTCTCTCTCCCTCATGGCGCAGCCCTACCTCTCTCCCTCCTCGTCTCTCGTAGTGCTTGGCGAAGCCCTGCTGGAGTACCGCGCTCCTCCACCACCACCACACCGTCGTGCTGCTGCTGGACGGAGTCTTCCCCAACCTCTCCCTCTCTCCTTGCTGGATCAAGGCATGGGAGACGTCACCGGGTTGCACGTGTGTTGAACGTGGAGGCGCCGTTGTTTGGAGCTTAGATCGGAATCGACCGCAATCTGAATCGCTATGAGTACGACTACCTCATCCGCGTTCTAGTAACGCTTCCGCTTAGCGATCTACAAGGGTATGTAGATGCACTCCCCTTCCTCTCGTTGGTAGATTACTCCATAGATTGATCTTGGCACTACTAGGAAAAGGGCTATAGATAGGATTGACACTAATGGCGCACGAGGGAAGTAGGGCGCCACTACTATATACTAATGGCGCACCAGTTGGTGATGCGCCATTAGTGTGGAAGACACTAATGGCGCACCAGAAAACTAGTGCGCCACTAGTGATAATTTTTTTTCATTTTTACATACATACTAATGGCGCATCCTACCTCTGGTGCGCCATCCTAACTAGTAATGGCGCACCAGACATGGAGTGCGCCAGTACTGAATTTTTTTATTCTTTTTTTTTGCAAAACTACTAATGGCGCACCACCTCAAAGTGCGCCATTACTAGTTTAAACTACTAATGGCACACCCTGTAGAAGTGCGCCATTAGTATATATTTTGATATCATGAATATTTTTAAATATCATGGGCACTTTTTGATATCATGAATATTTTTAAATTTCATGGGCTCTTT
>NW_024117622.1:0-6860 GCF_003073215.2 Triticum urartu | reverse complement strand
AGCAGCAGCACGGTGGTGGCCACGAGTGCGAGGAGGAGCCGCGCCATGGAGCCTTGCTCGTGCCGCGTCGTTGCTTCGTTTCGGGGTCTCCTCCGAGCTGGAGATGCAAGTGCGAGTGGTGTGGCTGGAGGTGAGGGAGGCTATTTATAATACGGCCGGCGACGTGAAAGTTGGGATGCCGGAGGTACGTGAAGTGCAGTGCAGTGCACGGGTGGATGAGACGCTCCAGAGTTGACGCCGGGTTACCTCTTGCGATTTCGGACCCCTCGGCAGCATCGCAGGCATAACTTCCTCCGCCGTGCCGGTCGTACTTTCCATTTCTTTCATCAGAGGACAGAGGGCAATTTTTGGCTACTCTGTATATCCCCTGTGCTAAGCATACCATTTTGACTATGCGCCGCGAGATTTTCTACCGTGCGTGGCGTACACCGAACCTGAAGAAATTTCACACGTTCTCAGCCGTGGCCGGTGTGCTGCGCGCGCACGCGGACGCAGCGGCGTGTCCAAAAATCTGGGGGCCGACCGACGGTTGCAGGCCTCGTGACGTCCGTCCGTGCACGCCGTAGCAGCCCATTCGCCCTGCTGCTGCCACCACCGTCGTTATTTTCTCCATGACGACAAGGCTTCGTTCATCCACACACAAGATACATGCTGCAGCGTGCCCGTGGTTACGGGCAGCTGATCGTTACACCTACAATTCAGCAGTCGCAAATGGCGGCTCAATCAAGCTGCCGCAGGCGCCGGCGCGTACTGTTTGTCTAGAAAAACAGACCGCATTGTTGACGGTGCAAACCTGCTACAAACACAAAGAAAAGTTAACAACCATCAAGTAGTTCACTGACCTCCCACATCCCACATGTGAAACACCAAGCAGACCGTGCAACGGTTGCACTTAGAACAGATAAAACCATCAAGCCAAAAATTTCCACGACATTTTATCTTCCGGGTCAACAAAATCTATCCTTGACATACCATCAACAAAGCAAGCCCGCGCACGCCACGACTCGCGGCGACAAAAAACCGCCCGGCTGAAAAAGCAAACGATCTAGATTTTCGACATTATCCAAAAGCAAAATTTACATAACGCTAGGAGCTAGCTAAGGTTTCCTGAGCATATCCCACTCTCTCCCTCCTAATGATGCTGTCTAGTGCTTCTTGGACTTGACGGCCAAGGCCTGGCAGCATGAGGCGAAAGCATCTGACGCGTCGAGGATTGGGGGGAGAGTGAAAGGGGGGAGGACGCCCCCGCCACTGTTGTGCGCAAAGTTCAGGGCGTTGCCACCGAGGGTGTGCGCCATCGCGGTCTGCTGCTTGTTGAGCCCCTCCATGATGCATGAGAATGCTGCGAAGGTGGCGCAATTCTGAAGCAGTGCTTGTGGTGTACCTGGATTCAGACAAACAAGCTTATAAGAAAACCATGCCACCAAAGCCTCAACAATTTAACAAAATGATAGTGGTTCATATTAACAATCATAGCCAATTAAAGGTAGCAGCCTGGGGTAGCAAATGCAGATATGATCTTGACTAAACAAAACCATGCTTGAAATATCCTTTCGGTGCAAACTTCCTCTTTCGTTAGAACAACTGAAGACTGCCGCCTAGAGTTCCTTAAGACACTTGAATACTACACTTGTTGAAATGGCATGACTGAAATGACCCAGAAGCACATGTGCAGGTAAAGCAACAGAGAGATGCAGTGTGAACAGAGTAGGTATTTGTGTTGCATAAGATTGTGTTTAGCACATCACCAACTTGACTATACCACCACCACTAAATTACCCTGATAAATACATGTGCAGTCCAGTTTAATTGGACTGCAAGATCTGAAGTCCTTGACAAAAAAAATCAAGGGCTTGCTCAGTTAAATGGACTCTTTGCATTCTTGTCCAGTGGCTGCAGGACTCCATTAACAAGCAAGACAGGCAGTGAGCGTCTTTTACTGTTAAAATTATAGATGGTGCTTCTTTTTATCATGCAAAGAATAAGGCTCCTGATTTTAGTAATTTCTTACAAGTGATATTGGGCTTCTTGTAAATTAAATTACTTGAAATTCTAAAATGATAATCAGTAATCTAGTCTTGTATTTCTAGGCAAACATCAGTGTATGTTCGTACTCGGATTCTCTAAATAAGTATGATAACAATATACAGCATGAACTGGATGCACAGCTGAAATTAAACTTCATCACTCAATGGATAAATTACACAGTCGGATAACAAACTACTAACCTAATTATAACATGTTCAAAGTGTTGATTACAAAGGGCCATCCCAGAATCCATGCATAGGAGCTTACCAATTCATATTGACAGAAATGACATTTTAGATAATCTAAAGAACAACGACCTTTTTTAGGTACCAGCAACAAGAATAACAATACAGAGTGTCCCCTAAAAAATAAATAACAATACAAAGTAACTTGGTCGCCAGAAATTTTAGACAGAGCCAAAAAATGCTTGCAACTACTAACAACTTTTTTCACAGCGTTATGCAATACCACAGAATATCTCATCACAACTTCCTCATATTATACTAAACAATGTCAAGCACAATAGTAAGTAAGCTGTGAAAATTGTTGTTAGTTCAATGTGAATGTACCTGGAAAGCTCAAAGCAAGACCTGTGCAACAACCAGCAATTCCGGAATTGATGACTGCAAAAGGAACATGTTAGTTCATACTATGTATCCAACTCCCAAGGTGTTAACAAAAAGCTGATCACTGAACAGATACACATACTATCATCTTTCCCACGCAGCTTCCTCAACAAGCACAAAACCAAACTCTGGACGCCAGAAAGAACTGCAAAACTCTGGTTCAAGAAATTTATATCATGAGCAAGCTGTTTATGAAAATGATATGGAAATTTCCTAGTTAAGAACATGCACACAAAGGTGAATGCTAACTTTGGCAGAAGACCCTGCATTGCCGAGTGAGCCCTTCAAGCCCTTCTTAGATAGCAAACCTTGTCCTGAAAACAGAATAGGACATGCAATATAAAGATTTTGTGTGAGGAAGTTAAATCGGGTGTCACAGTCACAGGTGTTGTTAGTGAGAAGATGTATACCAATAGTGCTTCCGTTATGCTAACACAACAAGGATCAAAATCAAGATTTAATGAATACAAGAATTGGAGATTAAATGAACACAAGGAATTGAAGATTAAATGAATACAAGGAATTGTATCAAATGTGGACAATCTTATTCTCCTAGCCTAGCAAGAACTGGGTGCAAAACCTAAGGCAACCAAATTTCGTATAATCAAGTTCGTAATAATAACTGAACAACTATAATAGAGAAATTCATGAGAGTACCCACGAAAGGATTAACAAAAGCACCACCGCAGAGCAGAGTAATCCCGGAAAAGGATAAGAGGGAGAGGGGGGTGATTACCATATCCAAAGATAGATCCGACGAAGGCGCCGCCGGCGAAGTCCCCGGCGGACCGGAGGACGCATACGGCTGGTCCGGCAGCTAGAGGCGGCAGGGACAGGGACGAGCCCCCCTCGGCGGGATTGGTGCCCACGTCGCCGTCCGACTCGTTCTCGCTCCTCGCCGCCATGTCCGTCCTCTCTGCGAGTTTCGTTATCGTTTCCTGTTTCGTTTGCCCAGGCCCAGGGTTGGAGTATAGGACGGGACTCCAGCCTCTGGTAAGCGGGTCCCGCTGCCAGTCCCTCCAAGGTTGTTGGGTGGTAGGCCGGCCCGCCGGCTTTACAAGCCCAATCGAACAGCCATATTAAACAAGCCCAATCGTAGCGCAGGACAGAGAGATCGCCCACTTGCACAAATCGTCCGTTGCAGAGGTGCCCTCTGAAAAAACAGTTCTTCCGACTTTTATTTTACGGGAGTTCTTCCGACTTGATTTCTAGGGTAAATTGTGGAACTCTCTTTCTTTTTTCTTTTTTTTGAAAAAACTCTCTTTCAATATTTTGTACTTGAACTTTGAAACTTTTTTGCCACATCCGCATACACAAATCGTTTAATACATTTAATCATGCACGTTCAACAACAACAAAAATTCACCCATAGGGAGGAATAGGGATATCTGAACTCCGCAAACGCAAAAGACGAGCACCATGAAATGCTTCAAAACAAAATGTCCCATGTTGTGTCATTGACGATGCATATACCATCTACACTTCCTGCAAATTACCGCGACCTTGTTAAGTTTGCCCCAATGGCAATTTGTACCGAACTTGCAACGCTTCGCCACAAAACATTAGGCGCCACCTCAACTGCTCAGGAACCCAACACAGGGTTCTTCCTATTATTATTGCTATATATATCTCTGCGCAATCGGCCCAAGCAGTTGTTGGCAGATGAAGGCAGTACTCATTACATTAAGTATGCCGATAGCTCACACAATTAGCTTCTATCAGTTGATGAAGACCAACCACTGATTGCATGTCTACTGCAACACATCTTGGGGCATATAATCACAGATGTCACCAACTTCCTATGGTCAGAGGGGAGCTTAATGGGAGTTCAGCTGCAGGCGCCTCCAGTGTCACCTGAGAGATAGAGATAATGAGCCCGAGCAAGGAAAGATGGAGCAGTAAGTATTGACTACTGCTGTTGCAATAGACTAATATGTTTTTATACGTCCGTAGCATACTTGCAGTGGTGTCAACATCTTGTAAAACATGCCGAGACAACAAGCTTGCTGTTACTAGCAACACATGCAGTTGCTTGGATTAATTAATCGAACATCATAGTACCAGTGAAGTCATGGAGGATTTGAAACATTTTTAGTGAAAAATCTATAGTACGCTAAGATAGTATTTGCAGAAATGGGAGTGTCAAAAATCAATACCTCCTTAAAAACTGCACTATGGGAAGCATCCTTGAAGCCCTGAGTTCAGACCACAGAACATACAATTATGATCCAGTAATCAGAAACAAACGAGGAAAGGGGGGAAGAATGGTGGGTTCATCTGCTCACCAATTTTCTGAAGAGCTTTAACGATGCAGTATTTGAGTCACTAATTTTTGCTCTGAAAGTGTGAATTCCGTATTTCTCTACTGCAAACGACATCATCATTAAGGTCACTTCTTGACCTAGTCCCTTTCCACGGCTGCAACACGAAGCAATGGAAGTATGGAACCATGAGTAATATACCTAAACAACATCAGTCTATTACAATCTCATTTCTAAACAATCGGCTAAACTCTATATCATGGATAAGTACTGCAGAAATAATGGTAGAGGTAAAGAAACTGCGAATTATGTTGTGTTCGTTAACAATTTAATTACTTTATAACAAACACTGAGATCATGTCAAGTGCTTTCAGGATCATCAGCGTTTGCGCAATACACAGGTTAAAGATTCGCAACAACAAGTTATATCATCTCTCTGCTGCAGGTAAACAAAACGGACTGAGAGAAAACGTAATTCTAGCGAATTATTAAATCGTGTACCATACTGATGAAATTTCCTGCGAGTGCAGTTGGTGAAAAGGTATCAGTGTATCACACTACTGATAATTAATGATAATTCAAAGGATAATAAGTTGAGTGGTTGCAATTGTTACCGATTTAAGCTAAAACAAATACTTAGGACATACAGAATTCAATGTGATGCCCAAATTGGACTATCAAAGTCTACTGGCTGTGAGAATGGACAGAATATGCATGTAATTTCCAATGAATCAAAATAATGAAATATAGAACATATATCTAAGGTGGTGAGAAGAGGTACTAAACCAATACTAAAAAGATGGTACCTCTTATGCTCAGCTATCATAATCTCTATCTCTGCAAGTTCCAAATCATCAGGGTCATTCATATAGATGTTAACATCGCCAATCATAGCTGCAACGGATTAGGAAGAGCATTAGCACTAGCAGGACCTGGCAAGCTGCTGAGTAATGAAATCAACGCAAATTTAATTAATCAGTCATATATAGATGCTTTGAATAGGGCAGCACTGGATTGTTTGGAGGAGGAGACCTTGTTTGCGCTAAACCAATCTATTGCTAGGAGATTCTTGTACATTGGTTGGAATTCTGACTTTATGTTCATAAAGCATACATAGATGCTTTCAATAGGCCAGCACTAGATTGTTTGGAGGAGGAGACCTTATTTGCGCTAAACCAATCTATTGCTAGGAGATTATTT
The DNA here is from genome assembly GCF_003073215.2 of Triticum urartu. Taxonomy (NCBI): domain Eukaryota; kingdom Viridiplantae; phylum Streptophyta; class Magnoliopsida; order Poales; family Poaceae; genus Triticum; species Triticum urartu. The sequence continues at coordinate 745 of NW_024117622.1, read as the reverse complement.
TGTACATTGATCGGAATTCTGACTTTATGAACATATACTAGTAATGAAGGCTGAAGGACAGGTAAGTGAGCTACAAAAGCTAGAGAAAGAGAACAGTCCTGTCTTAACTGTTGTACGCATAGACGCTATTGTTGGCCCATTAGATTGCTCAAACATTAAATTTCATTTTCCCAAACCGTTCCTCTTTTGAGGAAATTCATTCCGTAATGGCCTACGCATTCCATCTCACCTGACTACAGAGAATAACTAAAGGTGCAGAAATGACATGGTTTTGTCTTTTGTGTTCGCATTCTGAACAATCGGGCTTCAGTCAATCTACGCTTACACCAGAAGCCACAACATCCTCCTCGAAACATGTATGCAGAATTGCAACCAGAATCGTACCAGATCCATGTAACCTCTGATTCCCAATTCATGACCATGGACTGAATTAAGCAAGTAAACATTACTAAAAGTGCATCAGAGAGTAGCAAACCTTCGGTGTGTGGGTTCCCGACCACGAACTCTCCCTCGATCAACTCCTTATCCAGCACTATGAAAGTATGCTCTGCAAACAAACAAGCATCTCGCCGAATCAGTCACAGCATGCCAGCCCACCACCAAATCGAGGCAAACTAGAGGGAGGAGATCAGGGGAAGCGGCGAGGGGGGCAGGAGCCGAACTGAGAGGGTCGAGGGTCCAGGAGCGGTGGACCTCGAACTCCTGGGCGAGGGAGAGCGGCTCCGACGCGGTGGCCTCCAGTAGC
>NW_024117621.1:0-5724 GCF_003073215.2 Triticum urartu | reverse complement strand
CGCGTCTGACCTGCCCTGACGGCGCTCGCCGGCGGCAAGACTCGTACCGGCGGAGATCTAGGCCAGGGTGAGCGCCCCTCCCTCCCTTCCTCCTTCCACCCTTTGCCTGGATTGATTTCTTTCTTTCTTTCTTTCACCGCATCCGCGTCCTTGATTTTCCGCTTGCAATACACAATTTTTACTTTACTTATTAAGTTTCTCTAGACTCTAGAGCCTTTAAACAAAGCTTTCGATTAGTTTACCATTTGCACCCTCCATAAAAGAAAGAAAGAAAGAAAAAAAGATGGCGACTGGTGTTTTCGCTTTGGATTGAAATCCAACCCACTATTACTTCTTTATTTTTATTTATCTTATCTAGAAGCTTACCTGAAGAATGGACCAAAGAAGCAGCAGTTTTACCTACTACACTAATTAATTTAACTGTATAGCACAAGGGAAAAACTACACAAATACTAATAATAATACCAGAAATACGTGTATGGATTATCTCACACTCACATCAACCAGGGATGATTGGATTTGGATGTGGATGTGGATGTTACTGTTTCCCCAAAAGTTGCTTCAATTTCATACACATCTTTGTTATTTGGTACTAGAATAAAAACACATATCTCTGTTAGTAATTAACTGCAGAGACATATTGGAATGAATTCACAGCTTTGTTTGCACCTGATGCCCATTCCTTGTCTTCCTCTAATTAACTTTGCAGCCGATCGATGTATCCGGTTCCACGGCAACATATCTGCCATGGAAACAACATATCTGCTGGGCAAATACAGAAAACAGTTTGCTCAGTTAATGACTTGTTGTATGCATAGACTGCACAATTTGCTTCCATAACATAATTATTGCTAGCTGGCTGCGCCTATATATAATTGCGTCCACTGCTAATTTGCTTGCTCGCAGGACGACAACACATGTCAAACATCCAGTCACCATGAGCCTATCTTCCACTGGTATAATTAGTGCTGTCGATGATTGTGTCAACTTGTTCCAGTGGACCAGATCTGCCATTCCATCTCTGCACTCCGGCTTGAGTGGCTCACAGCAGGAACGTCTCCAGGAGCATGTGTTGCGCTTACAGGGTGGCCTACAACGTCTCAGGGATGCTCTTCCTGCAATGTATGACCTCATTGACCGAGCAGAACGGAGAAGCCATGACACCCGTGTGGAGAAGCTCCTTCCACTACTCAAGGATACAGTCTATGAGGTCGACAACAACTGATGATTTGGATTCTCTTCAGCGTGACCTTTCTAAGCATGTGAGCAATAAAAGGTTATTGGTATTCCTTGATGATATGCGGGATGATGCCTTGAAGGAAAATGGGCAGTGTTGGAAGAGGTTTTGCGCACCTTTTAGGAATGTCCGAGGGGGAAGCATGATTTTGGTCACTACTAGATGTTCGGAGGTTACTGAGGGGGTGCGGACAATGGAGCCCATTATCTTAGATGGTCTAAAAGGTGATGTCTTTTGGAATTTTTTCAAATTGTGCGTGTTTGGAGATGGGAGGTCTGAGATTGATCCTGAGTTAGAGCGCATCGGTAGAAGTATACTTCCTAAATTGAAGGGTTCTCCTTTGGCCGCCAAAACTTTGGGACGCATGTTAAGCAGGGACCTTCAAGCATCCCATTGGAATTCTATACTTGAGAGTGAACTGTGGGAGTTGAGACAAGAGGAGGCCGACATTTTTCCGGCCCTTCAGTTGAGCTACATGCATTTACCATTCTATTTGAAGCGATGCTTCGCATTCTGTTCTGTGTACCCCAAAGATTACAAATTCTAGAAGGCACACTTAGCTGAAGTTTGGGTAGCGGAAGGCTTTGTGGAATCTCAAGATATTGGCTGTCAGTATTTTGAAGACCTTGTAACACGGTCCTTCTTTCAAATGGTTCGTGGTGGATACGTAATCTCTGACCTATTGCATGACCTGGCACAAAAAGTTTCAGAGCACGACTGCTTCATTTTAAGAAATGATAGTTGCTTTGATAAAGTCCCACAGGAGCATGATTTGTAATGGGCCACTGATGTACTAAACTTTTGCGTATGCGTGTGATTTCTTGTGCCTCCACAGATGAGTTACCAGATAGTATTGGCAACTTGAAGCATCTTCGGTACCTTGAAATCTCCAGAGATTGTGCTTTGAAGAGGATTCCTTCAACTTTCCGATGGCTATATAATCTGCAGATTTTCTATGCCAAGAAATGCAAGCTAGAAAGACTGCCTAGTGACTTTGGTAAGTTGATCAACTTACAGAAATTTGAATCGGATGGATTGCCATATTATCCTGGGTGCCGTATGCGTGTTAATGCAGCAGATGGGCAGGGGCAAAGAATAGTTAGGTTAATGAAGAATCTGAACCAATTTCATGGCTTGGAGATCACTCATGTTGGCATGCTAACTAAGGATGATGCAGCAGAATCAAAACTGAAGAATAAGAAAGACCTTGACGAGTTGAAACTGAAATTTAAATCAGATGGGTTACCAATTTCGTCATGGTTTTCAGGCTATCCCGAGTCTCAGTTCATGCAGGACAATGAGATAGACATGCTTCATCAGTCTCAAATCATCCAGGACAATGAGATAGAAGTGCTTCAATCTCTGCAACCTCCTATCAGTCTCAAGTCTCTGTTCCTCCAGAATTATGCTGGTGTCTCGCTCCCAAGCTGGTTTCGGCAGCAAAACATACCAAGCTTAGAATCACTTACTTTTAGAGACTGTGTTGGACTCAAGAGCATATCATTGTGCATGATCTCACAGATTATAGGCTTAAATCTGATACCTGCAGTGCTAGTTCACAACAATAATGATAGTGTTGGTATGTTCCTGTCCCTGACAGATGTAGCCATTTATGGGTGCCGAAATTTATCAACTCTCGACCATTTTCTACTACCAAAGTATGTACCAGCCATGAAGAGAATAACAATTGGAGGTTGCAAGAGGTTAGAATCAATACCAACAGAAATGTTTGGGGATTTTCATTTTCTTGAAGAACTGAGCATGACCTCTTGTCCAAAAATCTGCTCCTGAAGATTGGTATCGCCATCCCTTAAGAAGCTCAGACTGTCTGATTCTGCTCTCTTTTACAGCATCGAGTGCCGCTCCCTCACCCACTTTCATCTATCAAGTGAGTTTGTCATGTCCATCCAACTACAGATGTGGAGTCTTCCAGCTCTACGGGAGTTGCACATTCTGTGCCGCTCTCTTACATCTATTGGAGGCTCCACTAACCTTTCCCTTTGTACCGGCACTGGCAGCATTAGAGCATTCTCATCCCTTAGTGTCCTAAGTATTTCACATTGTGATGAATTGTCAACCCTTGATGACCTCCTAACACAAGAATATCTACCTGCTATTGAGGAAATTGCAATCTGTTTTTGTGGGGAGTTACTGTCCCTGCCAGGTGAAAGCTTTGGGAGTTTTCCTTATCTGAAAGATCTGCGGATTGACAACTGCAGAAGCCTCAACTGGCAAAGGAGATTGGTGTTGCCATCGTCTCTGCAAAGGCTCAGCTTACAATATTGTGGGGATATGTCTTCATCTGTTCCCAGCTGCCTTAATAATCTAACGTCCCTCGTCTCACTGACAATGAAGGGATGCCAGGGTATAAGATGCATTCCAGGCGACATTTGGCGCTGTGATCTTACATCACTTGAGTTGTTGGAGATTCGGGATTGTCCAGACCTAGTTTCAATCGGTGGAGCAAAGGCAGTTGAGAAAATACAGTCAGTGTGGATATGTGGGTGTCCAAATTTAAAGGGAATATCAGGGATCCTGAGAAGGTGCAGCAAAGGTACGTGTTGCCCGCTCAGCTTTTACTCCGCATGTGTTCCAAATTCATGGCATACTGAGAAAAAAAGGTAGAGTATGTATTATGCAGTAAAAATCCAACTTAAATCATGCTGGACTTGCTTGTTGATGACACCTTTCGTGTATTGTATGTCTTGTTTCTGCTTGTTAGTTCCAATTCAACACAAGTCAAAGGCTCAGCTTACAATATTGTGGGGATATGTCTTCATCTGTTCCCAGCTGCCTTAATAATCTAACGTCCCTCGTCTCACTGACAATGAAGGGATGCCAGGGTATAAGATGCATTCCAGGCGACATTTGGCGTTGTGATCTTACATCACTTGAGTTGTTGGAGATTCGGGATTGTCCAGACCTAGTTTCAATCGGTGGAGCAAAGGCAGTTGAGAAAATACAGTCAGTGTGGATATGTGGGTGTCCAAATTTAAAGGGAATATCAGGGATCCTGAGAAGGTGCAGCAAAGGTACGTGTTGCCCGCTCAGCTTTTACTCCGCATGTGTTCCAAATTCATGGCATACTGAGAAAAAAAGGTAGAGTATGTATTATGCAGTAAAAATCCAACTTAAATCATGCTGGACTTGCTTGTTGATGACACCTTTCGTGTATTGTATGTCTTGTTTCTGCTTGTTAGTTCCAATTCAACACAAGTGACATTTTGAGGAAACTCGCTAGATGTAATTAAGAGTGTTGCTGTGCTGCGTGGGTTTAGTCGAACACTATATTTTTTTTCCCAAATTTGCTTTACCGACCATGTGTTGTTTTTCTTGAAGGATGAGTGCTACTAAATGACAAGCGAGCTCGAACCCATGGCTGCATTGCTTGGAAGTTGGAAGACCCGGGGATGGCGAGACTTGGTGCTGCACTACTTACTTGGTGCAGCTGATTCTCCCCTTGATTCTACTATCGCGATCGATATTTGCGCTGATAATTAACTTGTAATAAACGATGCAGAGTCACCGTGGGTCTCTTAAGACATGTTGTACCTATATGTGTTTGTGTGTTTTGGTGCATATTAACTCTGGAGCATGATTACCTGCCATGCCTCAACATCCGCGTGTGCATGATTTTTAACCCTTGTGTATTTTTCTGTTGCCAAATTTTCTCTACTGACCATGTTTTGTTCTTCAAGGGATTATATATATCCGGTAGCTGCATTACATGGAAGGTGGAAGGCCTGGGGACAGCAAGACGTCATGCATTCGTCTCGGCAGCTCTATCCTTATCTGTGCCCACTTCTTTTGTTCTGAAAAAGATCCATCAATATATAATTCCTCTGCAATCCATATTCCTGTTGCTTACTACAGTATCAGTTTGCAGTTTGCACAATTGGAGTAAACTTGTTGTAACTTATGAAACGACAGAGAGTTCATTATGTGGGTCAACTTGTTGTTACCACTGGCGTGCCAGGTATGGGGCACAAGAGATTAGACATGATTAACTATCAGGTTTCCATATCCAAGTCTGCTAGGGCCTAGGAGTCTAGTCCACCATATCTCTAAGCCATGTTGTACCTGTCTGCATTTTTGTGTGTTTTGTTGCATCTTAACTCTGAAATATGTTAACCTGTCATGCATGAGCACAACACCTGCATCTGCATGCTCATGATTTCCCCCTACTTCTGCAGTTTCTGTGCTTACCTTTATTTGCTGTGGATTCTGCTTGTGCTCTTTTCATTTGCTGGTTTCTCCTTTCTCCTTTCTCTCGACGATTTGTCCTAACACTTCTGCTTCGGTACACCCCCCTTAGACACATCAAGGGCTGAGATTCCCCCATACCCCTTCGCTGCCAGGGGCACGATCGTCTTATGTAAAAAAGGTAACCCCCGCGCGTCCACGCCGATACCCCGCGCGCCTGTGTATACGCAGTTGCGGGCGGGGCCGCGCGCCTTGGTAGCGGGGGGGAGCGCGCGCGAGCCCTA
>NW_024117620.1:0-16690 GCF_003073215.2 Triticum urartu | reverse complement strand
GGTTCAGCGTGGCGTTCTGGCATACATTCCGGGGTACTGGAGGAGACCCTTTTGGTGCAGCCACAAAGAACTGGCCTTGGGAGGATGGCACCAATTCCTTGGCCATGGCTAAGAGAAGAAGTATGATAATTATCTGATCTTGTGATTTAGGCCCAGGCGTTATGAAATTGCATATTTGTTGGAATCAACAACTTATGCATTGAACTTTTTTTCAGTGAAAGCTCACTTCGAGTTCATGGAGAAGCTTGGAGTTGAGAGGTGGTGCTTCCATGACAGGGACATCGCCCCTGATGGCAAGACACTCGCGGTATGATTTTATCAGAATGATTCCTGAAGTTGCAAGTTGCAACCCTGAGTTAGGGAGTTGAGACTGGTAGTGCCGGTACTAGAGCAGTTTGATATGATTATTTACAAGGAGGACATGTCTATGTTTTCAACACAAGGAATATGGTTGCTGATGTTGTACAGCTAGTTTTATACTTGCCCTGTGACTGAAAAGAATACTCCCTCCAATCCATATTAATTGTCGCTGATTTGGTAAATCAGCGACAATTAATATAGATCGGAGGGAGTACTTGTTTTGGATCATCTATTCATAGAGCACAATAGGACCGAACTGATCATCATAATTTACAAGCAACAACAAGTAGAAATGAACTTTATTCCAGAAGATTGCTCTGTCTAAAATAGCATCTCAGGGTGTCACTGTAGTTTATCTGAAAAATGATGTCACCATAATATATCTCAAGACAGTGTCGCTGTATATTGACTACCTTGGCTCCTAGGCCCTGAAAGGTCAGTATTCTCTGTCTTACGGGTCTTCTGTTCACATTGCAGGAAACAAATGCTAACTTGGATGAGATAGTTCAGCTGGCAAAGCAACTCCAGGTTACTGCTACAACCTTAAAATGTTTCAACATTTAGTTTTCCTACAGTACAACTTTTTTCCGCTCTTTGCTCAAAAATATACTCTGAACATCATGTAGAGTGAGACCAATATAAAGCCATTGTGGGGGACTGCACAGCTTTTCATGCATCCACGTTACATGCACGGAGCTGCTACTAGGTGGGTACTAAATTTCACTGCATTTGTGAATTTGAGTTATGACTTGGAACTAAGCAAGGCCTTCACTGATGCTGCAGCCCAGAGGTCAAGGTGTATGCTTATGCTGCTGCTCAAGTGAAGAAAGCTTTGGAGGTCGGTTGTGTCTGAATATCATAGGAAGCCTTCCTTTTGGTTAGTTGTTTAACTTGATTTGTATTCCCTTCCAGGTTACTCACTACCTAGGCGGTGAGAACTATGTATTCTGGGGTGGAAGAGAGGGTTACCAAACTCTTCTCAATACCGATATGAAGAGAGAACTTGAACATTTGGTATGGGTTAGACATACTTATCTTTTTGTGTCTTTCTCCTTGGTGTAGTTTGTAGTACAAATTATGTGTAAATGTTCTAAAAAAATTCTAGATTTGATAAATCGTTCTTCTGTTGTCCAGGCTAACTTTCTTCAAGCTGCTGTTAACCACAAGAAGAAGATTGGCTTTAACGGTATGCAGTGCTATACTTGATGTTCTGGTTCGAGTCTCCCAAATTTGACAGTAAATAGTTTGATTGTTCCGCTTTATGATAATTGGAGATACTGAGTGTCTGAATCCCTTTTTTTTTCAGGAACATTGTTGATAGAGCCTAAACCACAAGAACCAACAAAGCATCAGTATGTTTCTTGTCTGGAGAATATAGGAAAATGTTAAGAGGACTGGAAAGAATAATACTTACTTTTTGCTTGCAGGTATGACTGGGATGTTGCAACTACATTCTCTTTCCTACAGAAGTTTGGTCTTACAGGTAATCTTTGAAATGTGGCCAAAACAAATCATTTAGTATCACCATTCCTGTTTTTACGTATGTTTATGTTTATATTTGCAACAATTTTATGCAAATGAAGCACCGGAGTTTAACCATGTTTTCTTGAGAATCATCTTAGAACATTCTTTCTTTAAAATAAAATGGATTCTTTTTTTTAATAATTTGGTGATACAGGAGAATTCAAGATAAATGTCGAGTGCAACCATGCTACTCTCTCTGGGCATAGGTAAGTTTCTTGCTCGCCTAAATCCAGTCATGACAGCTTAAAGTTATACAAGTACTATAACTGCATCTAAAACTTGTGTTCTGCAGCTGCCATCATGAGCTTGAGACTGCACGCATTAATGATATTCTTGGAAACATTGATGCAAACACTGGTGATCCACAAGTTGGTATGTGTGTAGTTCATATAATGGCTGTGACTTGTTAGAATCCCTGTTACACGCTTAGTAGCTTAACATTTCAACTCTTACATGTCGGCAGGTTGGGACACGGATGAGTTCCTTACAGACATTTCAGAAGCTACCTTGATTATGTCAAGTGTAGTTAAGAACGTGAGTGGGATTAATCATTTCTTGTACCTTTTCTGAATCAGAAGTCTCTTGTACAGTATCATGTGTTGGTTACCATTTCATTCAGGTAACAGTGCTCATGATTTGTTCTGCTTGATACGGTTGCAGGATGGACTTGCACCTGGTGGCTTCAACTTCGACGCCAAATTGTTAGCTCTCACTATCATTGCTGTTCTGTGAACTTTGCTTTGGTTTGACAGAAACTTTGGCTGACATGGAATTGTTTTGTGGTGACAGGCGGAGGGAGAGTACTGATGTTGAGGACCTGTTTATTGCCCATATCTCTGGGATGGACACCATGGCCCGTGGCCTCCGCAATGTTGCCAAGCTGATTGAGGTAACTGGGGGCTAATTAGTTCATGACCTGGTAAAGTTTGCACATGCCTTTACCTAAATGGAAGTTCTGTTTTCGATGTTATTAGGATGGTTCCCTGGACGAGCTTGTCCGCAAGCGCTACCAGAGCTTTGACACTGAGATTGGCGCCATGATCGAGGTACACAAATTAGCAAGTTTGGACTGGTTTACTCAAAGAGATTGAATTGTGGTGGTAACACTGGCTATGGTTTGAAACAGGCTGGGAAGGGAGACTTTGAAACGCTAGAAAAGAAGGTCTTGGAGTGGGGCGAGCCAACCGTTCCATCCGGCAAACAGGTAAACGGAGTGATAAACCTAGGCCGCTTGTCTTTCACTGCATAATGCAAATATATCTCTTGCGCTGACTGACGATTGTTCCTTACGACCTTTTGTTGCCTGTTTTCCTATGCAGGAACTGGCTGAGATGCTGTTCCAGTCCGCTCTGTAGATGACAGCCCACGGTTCTAGGAATAAAAGCAAGAGCACGCCTTCGAACGCCCAGTCGTCCTCGTCACTATGGGTGATGTTCTATAGTTAGGCCTCCATGCAATGAACCCTGTAAACAAACTGCATGGAGCTGAAAATAATGTAACCTTATATCAGAATTAAACTTGTTCGCCAACATGGAGTTGGGCTGAACTATGTTCCAATTTTCTCCCTGTGTTTCACCCAGATGCTCATCGGTCTTAAGGGTTTGTTGGTTTGAGCCCAAGCTATAGCCCTACTAATATTTGGCTAGCAAATATTTTGGTCAAGGTTTTGGTTGTCAAGCATTGGCAACCATCCAAACAAGAGTCTAAAATTTGGCTAGCAAATATTTTGGTCAAGGTTTTGGTTGCCAAGTATCGGCAACCATCCAAACAAGAGTCTAAAATTTGGCTATGGCAAAAAAAAGTATGGTTGGTTTAGGTTAACATCCAAACATAAGCAAGGGCCTACAGGCTCTGATCATTGTTTTGTTTTCTCTCTTCTGAGCGAGAAAACTGTAGGGAGGCCCTAGCCCCCATCAGCAAATTTTATTAGAAGGGAAATATGTACTTCTAAGCAAATATAAGATGTTTTAGCTCACTAGAGGTAGCACAAGAGAGAATATTAGTATACAACAAGAGCGTGGGGGAGAATGCACAAGAATTTGAGGCTCAGAAAGGCTCATCAAACTGTGCAAGCCAGAGTTTAAACAGGTAGCAAGCTCACCCACCCTTCATTATGTAAGAAAGCAAGAAGAGATCCCTCCTAAACCTTTGGGGGTACATTTGGATTTCCAGTGTGGTGAAGGAGGGAGCCTGGATGCTTTGAAATTGGGTCTTATCAAACTTGGCAGTGGATTCTAAAAAAAAAAAACTCGGCAGCTGAGAAAATAGAAAGTGCTCATACTCTTGTCAAAATCAAGCATGAGGATATCTAACAATACTTCTTTTGCTGGTCGTCAGTCTTCAGTGCCTCAGAGCCATACTTCTTTTGCTGGTGGATTGCACATCGATCTAAAAACCTCCTGAATCTGATCCTTGCTCACCTGGCCATCAACAGATCTAACAATATAAGTCAGAAAAATATTCATGTCTGACAAAAAGTTTGCTCATACTATTACATGTACGAGTACTCTCTTCAAAACTACAATCCTTTCAAAATTAAGCATGAATACGCAACCATAAGGTATCACGACCTTTGAATTTCTAGCACAGGGGGGTGGTCAAGACAGAAAACACCATTCGGAAACAAACTGGTGGGTAACTTTTTCTTGCCCTCTCAAATGAGGATGTGTGTTGTTACACATTATATACTCCTTTGCTACACACACTGGTACATAATAATGCTATGAGTTACAACAACATAATTACAGTCTGATTGTACATTTTACAGATGTACAATGTACAAGATATTAACAACAAGAATACAAAGTCAGAATAGCTCCCCGCAGCAGAATGGATAATAGCCAGCTTCTCCAGCGGATTCCGAGACGACTCTCAACTCCTTCTGAATCTTCAGACGCTCATAGAACACCGGGCATGCAAGCGAAACACACTTGACCCCACTTTCCATGATCCAGTCCGCGCCGCCACAGTGGCCACATACCTGGACAGCATTCAAAAGTTAACTGTCAGCTGAAACAACTTGTCTTAAGGGATTTCTGTTTCATGGACAACATTATTAAATTACAAGGATTGTTGCACTTCAAATAGTGGTCAAGTACATTAAGAAAGACTAGAATTTCAATATTTCTGATGCTTAGTTCATGTTATACAAAAATGTCAAGAAACATAAGTGTTAGTTTTAATTTTAGTATTCCATGCAATGATTTCATTTTCCAGTGGGGAATTCAAATAAGAGAAGTATAAAACTAATAAGAACTTACAGCAGCAAGATGTTGGATTTCTCGCTCCAATTTTGATGTCCTGCCAGTGACTACAGTGGCAACAACAGCTTCATTTTTTAAACAGTAACTGCAAAAAGTTTCTGATCCTTGAACTGTATCACCACAGATAGTACAGTGGCTCGACATATAATAAGTATCTATCCTGGCTACTTTGGCGGACGGTTTCTTGTTCCATCCCAATCGGATGGAACTGCTATCACGAGAACCGTGACCCAAAGCAGACTGGCGTTTCGCGAGTGTTGACCGTGTGGGGCGAGGCATCTCCTTAAACCATTTATTTAGGTTAACACCTAGGAGTCCAAAGACACGTTGTAGTGCTGGAATAATCTGTTTGGTTATGTAATATAATTCATTTAACCTATAAGGGGATCCAACTTCTAGCAGACCATATGGATTAATGACCATATCGACGAGACGAGCCCCTGGTTCCCCATGGATAACAACATAGGGCACTCTCTCTGCATAACGTGGTTCTGCCCGTGGATCAGACAACATTGCTTTTGTTGCAACAATTGCTGCAGGTGGCAGCGAGGACGCCCTTGCACTGTAAGTACCAAGACGAACCTCCTTTGCAAAAATGAAGTCCTGAATAGAAACTTTTCCTGATAATATCCGTGTCCATTGACGCTCCACATACGATTTAACCTGCAAGAATAAAAGGCCATGAAGCTATATACCTGACACTGCTACAGGGAAGACCCTCCTCGTAAAGTCGAAGAGATTAAGAAACACCCCTTACCTTGACCAAGTCTTGTTCTTCAAACATTATTCTAAGAGATCGTTCTAACATCTTCGCAACCGCCGGGCATGTATCTCTCCGCACTGTCTCAATCCCCTTTGCGTCAAAGATTGGCTCGTTCTGTTCGGGGTTTTCATAGCTATAGCCAACATATCTCTTCTTTGTAAGAAGGAAACAGGGATGGTACACTTTCTCAAACTTCAAAGTGACTGGATCCGGATTAATCGCAGTCACTAAAGAGGCAATTTCCTTTCCTATTCTGAATGCTTCTTCCCTAGATCGCCCTTTTAGAAGAACAAACATACTACAGCAGAAATAATGAGCTTCGTACAATATTTAAGTATAATTCAAAGAAAATATCATGAGAAATGCACAAAAATACCTGTCAGTATCACCATACACAACCCTAGCATTCCACAAGGGATGCTGATTGACAAATGATATTGCTGTTTCAAGCGTTCTACGACCACATTGAACAATGCTGTCTGCAAGCTCTGCACAGGGCATACGACCACTGAACCCAGCAGCTGTGTAACCATACGTTACATTAGCTATCAGCTTCAGAGCAAGTTGCCGAGCATTGAGTATCTGGAAAATAAATACATTACCATTACCATTATACATTAACCCAGATTTTCTAGTAAGTCATATCGTATCATACTTAATCAAAAAAATCAAGAAATTTAGGGCTTCTGTAAAATGTTCAAGAAAGTATAGAAGCAAATACCTTCTGCAGAACCTTCTGAGATGGAGCTAGCTTTTTCAGTGCTTGCTTCACCATAATTCTGGTTGACAGTATCTCCTCAAGAAGGCGAGGCACTACACCTTTTCTGACCTGCAGAATGGCATTGAAAATGTGTTCAAAAGGTCAGTCTGGTGCGAGATGCTCATTCCTTGTGCACGCCTAACAATGGGAAGGAGTGTGCAAAAGATAAAACAGTGTCGGGATGTATAGAAAATGCAGCACTAAGCAATGTTTTCAAGAATATAGCCACTATCAACATAGTCATCTGTAGATGGTATAACAACTATATGTGGGAGGTATTTCAATATTGCCTGTCAACTGGTGGTACTTAGTCTAGCATCAATAGGAAAAGTACTAGATATGACTGAGCGACACAAGAAAATCTGCAATGTCCGAGAGTAAACAAGATCATTACCTCCGGTTGCACATACAGAACCCCATTTGGAGTAAGAATCAGCTGATTTTTCAGATCAGCGATCGTATGCGGATCGGCTGAATATGAGCTGACACCAAGTACACTGGACTTCGACGGGAAAACTTTACCCAAGCAAGTAGAATAACATAGATTATATGCTATTATCATGGAAGGATAAAGAGATTGAAAATCCAATACGAGAACTGGGTCAGAGTAGAAAGCTGATTCTGGTTCCATTACAAGTGGCATGCACTCCATGGCTGGCTGAGAAGCAACCTGTAAAGTAGCACTGGTGAATTGTTAAAATGCAGGCAAGCTACTAGAATATATGCGCAATAATATCCAAAACATCTTAGCAGTGATTCAAAAGCAGGCTGACTAGGCTGTCTAGGCGATTGGCGTCAGGGTCCGCTACAATTTGACCATAGTTCGCCCTCTAGGCAGCCTGAAACCTAGGCGTGTCAAAGTCGATCCTAGTTGCGACTTCGGTCACTAAGCGAGGTGGCCCTAGGCGGACTACAACAACTAGGCAGGTGACTAAGTCGAGTATACAGGGGGCAAGGGCGCTCGTGAATCCCAAATCTCACAAGATTTGAGGGTTAGGGTCCGGGCAACTTCCCCAAATCCTAATCAGTCAAGAGATAGGTTAGCAGAAAATATATCACATTTCTAGTTCGTGTGAAGAACCAGTGTTCTAAACCAGAAAATTCCTGGTGGCTTAGAAGAACAGTCCCTGTCTAATCTTAAGCCTGCCACACCCTTTTCTTTGGCAATTTACATAAAGCAAGTTCATTGACCCCGCAGACAAAATGGCCGGCTTTGCCTCTTTGGACAAAGAGCCAATATAAATGTTATACCTCTCGGTAGGTATGCCAATGAACAAGAGCTGCCATTCTTGCATTTGTTTCTTAGAACTGGTGTTACTAGGCAAAAGCGGCTGAGTATCTACGGAAGTATAGAACATGTCTACGCAGAAATCGAGTTAAATTTTGCTAGGAGACAAAGAATTGCACCTGTTGGTTTCCTGGGGAAATTGCAAGGTAGTTCTGTGTATGAGCCAATCTCAAGAGCATAGATTCAACACGAAACTGAGACCCTCGTGAAAGAACAGAGAAGAAGTCAATACCAAACACACGAGCAAGTTCAGATGTCCGATTGACCTGCATGGAATAGTCAGGTAAAGTTTGGAGCAAACTTTTTGCTACAAATATTCAGGTAACGTAAAAAATATCAGTTACTAGTTGTTCCGGGCATAACATCTTAACCAAGCTTGTTAATTTGTAATTATAACAGGTGTAAAACCAAAAATGACAGGCTGCCCAGTTGATAAAACATCTCATATGGAAAAACCAAGGGAGCTCTCAAGTAACCATATGTTGATGTACTGGCAAGAATGCAATGAAGGGAAATTCATTTACCAGGTCAAGTTGATTTATTATTTCAAGGTTGAGCATAGCTCTGCTGTTAACATATTCTATGCACCGGTGTCTTCCTTGTCCAGGACCTGTTGCAAACCATCGATTCAATGTCTTGTTTGGTACTAATGGTACCTTTCGCCTCAGGACTTCATCAGCCACAGCTTCAAGGGAGTAATTGTTAAGCTTAACTTCTCCACGCATGAGACGCCATAAGTTTAGTACAATTCTCCCACCAACATGTACACCACTAGCATGAGTATGACTCCAATCATTCTCACTGACATCCACAATAACATCATCCGCAGGAGATGCTTCAGGCACCTGACTAGACTCATGGGCTAGATTCTTAGGTGGATATTTTGACTCATGTGGTAGTGTCCTTGAGATTCTTTTCAGTAAGCCTATACCCAGATAAGCAGCTCTTTCAGCAAGAAATCCTAAAGATCCTAACTGAATCTCCCATCCAACTAGGATATCTGGATCAATTGAACATAATGCATCGATAAGATGATACAAAAGATTCCTCTCTTCCGGGAAGACATCGACACTGCAACCAATAACTCCGTCAAGGTTTCTGCAGTTACAAGAAAAGAGGCATTAAATACATCTCGACCCAACAAGCTAAGATTGTACACACTTGAAAAAGAACCACCAAGCCAAAGAAGAACAATTACATGAAGACGCAACTCTAGAACAGCAAAATGTCAAGTATGCAGTTTATGTTCCGGAACATGAATAAAGGAAAGAAATCAAATTTATATGTATTCTTCAGGTCCAGAAGCATGAGAAATGAATAGAAAATACCATTAACCATCACAGTAAGCCGGCTATTTTTCTATTAAATCCTTAATAGTGGACGGTGTGGAAGGAAAGGAATAGCAGGGTGCTCCAGGATGAGTCCCAGACTTCGGTTGCTAATGGCATTATAGCAGAGGCAGATTGATGGCGGTAGGTCTCCCACCAAGGGTTGCAAACGCCTCTGGAAGAAGTAGCTTAGGTTTTTCGTTTGTGTTGTAGTTCTCCAAAGAAATTAGTAAGTTAGCAACCCAAATTAGCATACTCATGCATGCCAAATATGACATCCGTTGCAATTGTCACCACCCTAGCCATGTTGATGTCACTCATCTAATATCCAAGGGAGTGGGTCACATGGCATAATAACTACTAAGACTGTAACTGAAACGGCGACAATGGCAACTGGCCTGTCACATTTTACAGAATTCTGCTGAGTAGAGCAGTTAACTTACTGATATGGGCTTCTGCAGAGTTCACTTTGACAAATACAACTAAATAGATAAAGGGTCTCAATGAACAGAAGAGGAAAATTCAGAGACACAATTGAAATCTAAAAGAAACCAACAAATTACTGAAAGATCAAAAGACGTCATACAACCTCCTCCCCTGTGATTTGTCATTGTTTCCACGTATAAGTACACGAACTTCAACAGTATTGTCACCGTCATCCTCGACAGCCAAAGATACAACATTGATGGCATCAAACCGTGGATCAGGACGCAGCTCTGCTCTGCTTTCCGCAAATACCTGTCAAATAGTGGGAAGAAATTTCAAGAGGTCACTCTACCTTGCCTGGTTTCCCATACTTTGCTGTCAGTAATCATTACCAAGTCAAAACTGTCTTGGTCATACAACATAGAATCTCTAAGAACAATTCATTACCACCCTGCTACCTAGGAGGAACGAAGAATATAGTCGAACCTCTATGCTAAGTATCGTCAGTTGTTGTCCACCACCGGTGCTAGCAGGGTCACGAAATCCAATTTGACTGAGAGGTGTGAGCTTATGCTTCTCATCTTCAGCTGAGATCTGGGAAAAGTCATGCCAATCATCCAACTTTTTATTTTCTTTGTTCGGCTGATCAGATTTCATCATAACTGTATCAATGAACGTTGTTGTTGTATGCTCAGAAGCAGATCCGGGTACAGGAGAATTGGCCATCAAAGGAAGAGCTTCCGCATGTGGTGTAGAAGTAGGATGGTGTTCTATTTCCTGATCATCTGTAACATTCTCACCACAGTTGAAGTAACCTAAAATGATACGAGTAGTTTGTAAGGAAGCCAGTAAACTAAATTGCAATTAATATATGCAGGAAACTACTTATACCAGAGACACTAATGGAATAAGTGTGTTGAGGTAGCCACTGGCCCACAGCTGCTGCAGATGGCGGTGAAAATGCATGCGTCAGCAAATATAGGACTGATCCATCATTTTGGAAATGAGTTGGAACACCCAAAGTATCAGATGTGAATTCACTACTTCCCATATACTGAAATGATCCATTCTCCTTATTCTCTTCAGCAGTCTGATTGAAAAATGGAAGGGGGTCAACCGATCCCAGTTTAGCAGCTGAAAAATAGCAGAGAATATGTATAATATGAGGTGAACAGTCGTACTAACAAATTGAGTAAACATAATGTTGTACCATAATAACATGGTACCTCAGGTGAGGTAACACAACAATTTCTAAAATTTACATCTGAACAGCATACCAGCATCACTAGTTAAAGTAAATTGCATGCACCATGTTAAAATGAATATTCCTTGTGAAACTTACATTCAGGATGCTCAATGCTTGCCGAAGAAACCTCCGAACCAGTTGGAGGCTTCTGCGCAAATGTCATATGTACATATTCACCACCAGAATAAGACGTTTCTGAATTTGGAAGACCACTGGTGACGTCATGCACTTCTAATCCTCCAGAAATCACGATTCCGCTGGTTTTATCCTTGTTGCATGCTGCAGTTCCAGAACAACCAAAATCTAACTTTTCAGGCTGAAAAGATCCCCTCCGCTTCCTTCTCATTAAATCCCTCACAGAAAGACAGGCTGAGCCATGTTCACCTATCGAACCAGAAGATTCCTTGTCATTGTTGTCTGTGGTATCACAAGAGTTCTTCTCAGTTTTACTCTTGTAAGAACTTGGATCCTCAGTTGGCATTGCACTGCCTGAAGAAAGTTTAACAGGACCATCAGCATTTCCATGTGACCGCTTTTTAGTAGAAAGAGGCAAAGAACCCCAGAGAAGTTCAGTACATCCATGCTTACTTGCTAACTTTGAACTATTTTTACTAGATGAGTAACTAGCTGTTCCTATTTTTCTTCTAGTAATTTTACCCTGATCATATTCTTGGGGGCCTTTCTGTTTTTCATCAGAAGACCCATCAATCTGAGGAATAGTATTGGCCACTGAAGTACTCTCATCAAGCATTGGAGAACTGTGGTAAGAGTTCTGAGCATTCAATTCTTCTGCCCCAGTCATGGGTTCAAGTGTATCAAGAATATCCTGGCACTCCTGCTGAGAAGCACTATCGAAATCCAAGTGAGCAGACTCTAAAGCAAATTCAATGGACTTCTTGGAGAACAAAGGGCTCAGAATGACTTCATTGACTAATTCATCATCAGTTGTTGGCTCCTCTCCAGCCTGTGAGGAGGCCATCCAGCTTAAAAGCCCAAGTGCTTCAGAATCTACATGCTACAAAAGAAAGTGACAAGAGGTGCTATATTTATCAGGAGAAAGTAAAAACACATTCAAATCGAAAGCATAATATGCAAATGTAGCCAGACAAAATACACACACGTAATCCCAAGAAGGGAAATATCAGAACCCACATCTAAAATAATTGGCAAGATCAAAAAGTGACCCTGGACTGGCATCCTCTACCATCTGAAGTACTCACTTCATAACAGACCTAGAATTATCTTCCAACCTCTCGAATTTGACCATTAGTGTGGCTTTGTTTGGCGTGGTTATGGTGCTTGTCAGGCATTTATTCTGGGACCACCAGGAGCACCAGCTACCAACAGCCAGAAGCCAAACAATGCAGTTCTTCACCTTACAACTATTTTAGGTACATTATATAGGTTGGGAAAATTGGTTCGGCATGTTTCTTATTTATAAACTGCTTTGGATAACACTACAAACTGACCCAATAATATATGCGTAACTTAGATCAAGCCATAACCAGATAACTAAGATCTGAGAACTACCTTTTCATGTTCGTCAAATGACTGAGATGTTCTTTGAGCAGAATTATCACTACCAATATTTTCGCAGCAGTCATTTTGTGAGAATGTGATAGTCCCAACAACATCGGTCAATGATTTAAAGCACCTCTCAAGCTTTTCAGATGCTTCAACGGCAGAATCTTTGTGATGGGACCCCTCCTCTTTTGGATCCAACGCAGAAAGAGCACTCTCATACTTAATACCATGAATAAAACTTTTAAGAACAGCATCCCGCGGTGGTCTACCAATATCAGCAGGTTTTGTTTCATCCAGTAGTCTTAAGTGCTCAAGTTCCTAAGCAAAGCAGGTATGAGAGGTTTAGCAATAAGTAACAATTTGCAGCATATGTGCACATAGAGCAGGAAAGATACCTCCCAAATTGCTAAAAGCGACTGAACCATTTTGGTATCTGCCGTTGTTTGTGACAGAGAAGTGTACATCTTATACTTCTCGTTTATGATTCCTACAAGCGGAACCGGAATTTGTAGCGCAATTTCTGGATTATAAGTTTATAACAGATAGTAGCTGTTAGAATGTAGCAAACAGACCTTCTACTCTGGAGTCAGCTTCAAGCATCATAAAAGTATGTCGTTTTCTGAAGTTCGAACTGGATCCTTCCATGAAATGTGAAGTTGAAGAATCGCCCAGGATTAAAGCATGTGGCACTGTTGATGATGTCCAGATAATTGGGTTTTTCATCGCAGCATTATATGAATGTGTCTACATTTTTAAGAGGAAGGTAGAGTTTTTTAGTAGAAGCAATGGATAATGTATATCCCACGAAAAATAACATAGATTCAAATGGAAATCATTCGATATAGACATAACAAAATCCATAGAACTTGCCTTGTGCTCCGATTCATCAGAAGAGTCCACCTTCCTATGCAGAGTCTTAGGATGAAAATCACCTGGCAATGGAGGGCGGAACTTGAAGTCTGTGACATGTACATGGCCCATTCCATACAAGTTATAGTCGATCTAAAACATACATTGAACAGAAATATCATCTTAGATCACTCAAATATATATCAAATGTGTCAAACAAGACTGGCACCATCAAGTCAGGAATACTGTACTTAAGTTGTATGCTTGTGCAAAAGAGACATAATGGCAATAGTCTTGCAGTTCAGGACATCCATAAAAACAGAATAAGAAAGCATCGCTCTCACCAAAAAGTGAAGAAGATATGGAATGTGTGATTCATAAGGCTGGAATACTCTATCAAGAACAGCACCGCCCTGAAACAAAACAGCTTGCGATCAGTCCCGGCAAGGATAGCATAAAACTTTACATAAAAGAGATTCCAATTTCCATAAAAATATACTTACAGTTGCATGGAATACCACAAAATACACCGGTGTTTTAAAATTAAGAGACATTCATTACAAGAGAGAGGTTGTCATCCATGCCAGCTCTCTAGATGATTTGTTATGACTATACAACTGCCTAGCCCTGCCTAATCGGCCATGACACACTAGGCGCTTGTCTAATGTCTTACTAGCGCTAGCACCAAGGTGAACACTACTGATTTCACAGCTTCAAGCCATGAAAATTTTCTGTCATAACTCTGTTCGCCATAAAAGTTACAATTTTCCACTAGTGTACAAATCGAGTAATTCTTAAATGCATAGCTAATGGACACAGATCAAAAGAACAATAGAGAGCAATGATGTAAAAAAAAACATTGCACCTCTCATAAGAGTAATTTTGCAGAAATTAGTGAAACAGAAGATACATGATCCAGAAATGAGGAGATAACAATATTCCTCCAGTTCAGACTTATCTACCTATCAGGACATAATTGTAGTCATGTACCCATCCATATGGAAGTACTAAAGCCACAACTTAAGCAGAAGGGAGCTTCAATGTATCATACCAATAGATGGGTCGCGGCCCGAGAAACCTCATGAGGATAATATCTTTAGATTAATCAAGGCAATCAGTTGCATGACAAAGTCGTGGAGGAGAACAAAATGCAGGCATACATTCATTAAATAAGAAAAATAACAGAACATCAATTGATTACATGCACCTGAAACCCTGCATAATTTGATCTATCAGTTTGCACAAGAAAATTTCTATGACAACATTTGGTTCAAACATTTGATGCTAGGTTTTCAGTTAAAACAGAAGGTAACTCAGCAAACCACTCAACGCTCATGACTTCCTAAGTTGTCATCAGGGTTCAGGAATATGCAGTCATAAAGAAAGGGATATTTTTCGAGTAATATTGTCAATACACAATGACATGGATATTTCACGATTTCCACTTTCCTGTCTTATGTAGCTACCTCAAAATGCTTGTAAAGTATTATGTTTCACAAATAAGTCCATACCAAAAGGTTAAAAAATGGTTTTCAAACAATCAGATGAACTATGTTCATAATTTAATATTTTCCAAGACAATAATAACAAGAAAAGGAAGTGAGAAATGATTTACACAGGTTCAAACATTTGTAGCAAAAAGAAATGATTTGTAAATGATTAAATTGTGGATACAGGTAGATCTTCACAAAAATCTCCTCGGATGAATGATAACCATACAACTTCTTTGCTCGAACAAGGCTACATCCATGGACATGCTTCCTTTTTGCTGGGCCGCGATTCTGCAGGGGAAATGATGATACTCACGAAAAGAGAAAGTTAACATACCAACTAAGTGGACTCTACCTGTAAAGTTTTCTCGAGGTCACTCAATAGACCAGTCATACATGAATTCCCTAAAGAAAAGAGAAAAAAGACATATTAATTTCCCCTGACCATCAGATGCTTTTCTTGACACGGACGCCCCTTTGATCAGAAAGAAAACCAAACAAGTGCTTTACTAGGTCTCGTTCAGACTAAGAGTTCATCCTATCCTTTATGTTATGTAACTATGTCGCAAAAGTAAAGTAGAGCAAGCTTTTAACATGTAAATTAATGTTTTTAACAACAAATCATATTAGTACCTCGAACAAACAGTTAGAAGTGGTAATCCGTAAGACCTTAACTACCAACTATATGAGAAAGTAATATCTACAAAATTTACAAGACGTGCAATAACAACTGCCTGGTAAGAAGTTGAATGCAGCTGATATGAAATGATAAACATCATGTAGAACAAGAAAGAGCTCATATAGTAAACGGAAAAAGGAACGGTAAAAACACAAGCAATCTTATAAGGGGTGCATATCTAGAAAATGCAGTTACCTCTTTCAATATTATGAAGTAGCTCCTCTGGGCAAGGTACATACAAGTACGGCAGGGACTGAATACCAAAAGGAGATTTACAACTTCAGACTATTACATTAGAAAGTAGATGAAACATTGTGTCGCCAGAATACAATAGAGATTACTATTTAATCATCAACTACTGGAGTATATGATACTCCCTCCGATCCATATTACTTGTCACAGCTTTAGTACAACTTTAGTACTCCCTCTGATCCAAAATAAGTGTCATGGTTTTAGTTCAAAATTTGAACTAAAACAGCGACAAGTAATACGGATCGGAGGGAGTACAACAGTTCATCAAAGACGATAATAGGTTTCAAGGGAAGAAGACATGTGCTGTGAGATTAAAATTCAAAAGCTTAACCAGTGTCCCAATTCCCATTACCAAAAGAAACTGGTACAGAACTTCCAGTTGGACTGCTGACACAAGTAACAGAGGAAGCAATAACACAAACAGCATTAGCTGTATGAACACAGGCAGCATGGACTCTCAAGACAAACATCGCAATGGGTGCAAGTTTGCACAGCTACAAATAACAAGCAAACCTCCCTGAGGGAAATGGAATGAACTTAACTACTGACCAGACCAGAGCAACACACCCCTGAATTGCCACACTGCTCTCTAATAACTGGCATGCTGAATTGAGCTTCCAAGCATCGAATTCGGTGTGCCACACTGCTCTTTGGTAACTGGCATGCTGAATTGAGCCTCCAAGCATCAAATTCGGCGCGCCGCACTCCCCATTCCCTCCAAAATTCCAAAACCAGGCAGCCAAGACTACGTGGCGAGAATCACGCAAGCATACTGAAATGTGAAGAGTGAAGAACGGTAATAAGGGCAGAGAGAAGGGGGGTACCCACCTGGTGGATGTGGAGGCAAGTCTTCTGCCCCGCGGGGGTGGAGCCGTAGATCCTGATCACCGGCACCTCCTCCACCTCCTCGCCTGCGGCGGCCACCAGACAGTCAGAGA
>NW_024117619.1:0-10591 GCF_003073215.2 Triticum urartu | reverse complement strand
CATGAACAAGGAAATATAATAATAACCAATTTATTATTGCCTCTAGGGCATATTTCCATCACCCCCCCCAAACCCCTACTTGTTCGCCCCTTGTCCATGAAGAGAGGAGCATTACTAGGAAAAGGGCTATAGATAATATGGACAGTAATAGCACACCACACATGTGGTGCGCCACTACTATATACTAATGGCGCACCATGTGTTGGTGCGCCATTAAACTCTAAATACTAATGGCGCACCACACCCACAGTGCGCCACTACTAACAATTTTTTTTTCAAAACTAGTAATGGCGCACCAGGGGATAGTGCCACATTAGTAGGTAAACTAGTAATGGCGCACCACACCCTCGGTGCGCCACTACTAATTTTCTTCAACTTTTTTTATTATTTTTTTCAAAACTAGTAATGGCGCACCACACCCACGGTGCGCCATTATTAAGTTTTTTTCAAATAATTTTTCAATTTTTTTTCAAAACTAGTATAATGGCGCACCACACTCACGGTGCGCCATTACTAACTTTGACCAAAAATTCCACCGAATGCACCCCCCTTGGACCGCTTTTTCAGTTTAAAAAATAATAAAAGAAAATGATGGAAATGTCAAAAAAATAAAAATAATAAGTTTCCCATGTGATATGTGGTCTACTTGTTGGGAAATTTTCAAATATGAATTTCGACTTTATTTGCAAAATCTCTATGAAATTTGTAAAATGGGCATAACTTTTGCATACGAACTCGGATTAAAAAGTTTTTTATATGAAAAATCATCTACTCGAAAAGTTACATCCGAATTGAACGAGGAAACTCGGTTCAACATCTTCAAAATCCCCAAAAACCTAACAGAACGAAAGATACGGGGCTTTTAAGATCTAGAGGGGGGAAAATGAAAAAAAATTCAAACTTACTAGTGGCGCACCATTTGCTAGGTGCGCCACTAGTAACAGAAAAAAATTAGTTTAAAAAAAAGAAATTTTTGGAATTTTTTTCAAATTATGATACGTAATATGACCGGGAAGTTTGAAATATTTTTTTCAAAATTTCATCATACTCATGAACATGAACAAAGTCCTAGACATCAACAAGGTTTAATAGGATTGATATGATAGATATATCAACAAGTGCCTGTGAAGTGAGCTGGTGCTGGGGTTGGATAGAACTGCGAAGTTAAGCGTGCTCAGGCTGGAGTATTGTGAGGATGGGTGAGCTTCCGAGAAGTTTGACGATAGAGTGTGATTTGACTTGAGATTAAGCATATTGATCCGAGATTAAAAAAAACGAAAAAAAATTAAAAAAATTCTGAAAAAATATTTTTAAAAAAAATTATTACTAATGGCGTCTAATGGCGTGGTACTAGTGGCGCACCTGTAGTGTGCCATTAGTAGGCAAAACAGGTGCGCCATTAGTAGGCCTTTTTCTAGTAGTGGAGAGAGAAGGGGGAAAGGAAAAGGTGGATTTTTGGTGGGGTTGACGGCATCAACGGACTCTCCGGACGCCACCATACCCCATCTCGATCTGGTTCCGATTTGTGAGATTTCAGATAGTCTGGATTGTCTCAACATATTTGGTTAGTCATTAGTAAAAAAATTAAAAAAATTCTGAAAAAATATTTTTTTTTAAAATTATTACTAATGGCGCATTTCTATGTAGTGCGCCATTAGTAAAAAAAATTCTAATGGCGTGGTACTAGTGGCGCACCTGTAGTGCGCCATTAGTAGGCAAAACAGGTGCGCCATTAGTAGGCCTTTTTCTAGTAGTGGAGAGAGAAGGGGGAAAGGAAAAGGTGGATTTTTGGTGGGGTTGACGGCATCAACGGACTCTCCGGACGCCACCATACCCCATCTCGATCTGGTTCCGATTTGTGAGATTTCAGATAGTCTGGATTGTCTCAACATATTTGGTTAGTCATTAGTAAAAAAATTAAAAAAATTCTGAAAAAATATTTTTTTTTAAAATTATTACTAATGGCGCATTTCTATGTAGTGCGCCATTAGTAAAAAAAATTCTAATGGCGTGGTACTAGTGGCGCACCTGTAGTGCGCCATTAGTAGGCAAAACAGGTGCGCCATTAGTAGGCCTTTTTCTAGTAGTGGAGAGAGAAGGGGGAAAGGAAAAGGTGGATTTTTGGTGGGGTTGACGGCATCAACGGACTCTCCGGACGCCACCATACCCCATCTCGATCTGGTTCCGATTTGTGAGATTTCAGATAGTCTGGATTGTCTCAACATATTTGGTTAGTCACTTTCGATGGCTTTTTCGTCCATTGAACATTCGGGGGTGATTTGGTGATTCATGTTGGAGATGCCCTAAAACATGGTAACTTGAGGTAATCCCAAGTGGGGTCTCCACCATGCCGCCTCCCCTTCACCTCTCCCATGTCTGGCGGCCTTGTCGAGTGGGGATCCACCCCTTCTGTTTTTCTCAGTTCTAGTAGGCACTTTTTCCCAATGGTTTTGGTTTCCTTGCGGCATCACCGAGGTAGTGGCAACGTTGGTGCATTGGAATAAAATCTCTCCTATCCGTACCTCGAGGACATCTGATTCGGCCCCAACTAACAATATGTGAGGACGGGTATTGCCAGAAATATTGACTCTCTTTGAATCTTGACGGTC
This sequence comes from Triticum urartu, assembly GCF_003073215.2. Taxonomy (NCBI): domain Eukaryota; kingdom Viridiplantae; phylum Streptophyta; class Magnoliopsida; order Poales; family Poaceae; genus Triticum; species Triticum urartu. The sequence goes on along the minus strand of NW_024117619.1, from coordinate 7,982 downwards.
GGTGTGTCAATCAAAGGAAGCAATTGGCTGGCTTTTGGAGCGTCACCACGATCGCTTATTTCGCTTTGTTCTGATATGACCTGGTTCCTCCAAACCTCTGATTTGGTGGTGAAGGAAGTCTTTCTGTTGTTTAGGTGCTGCGTCAACCCATATTCCTTTCGTGGTTACTGGGTCTTGTTTCTACCAGAGAGTAGCTATTACGGTCTTCAAATTAAAGCCTGGTATGGCAAGGCATTTGCACTTGTCAATTTCCCTTACTTACGGTTCATTGCAATTTTGAAGCTTCGACAGCCGCATACAATCGAAGGAAGATGGAGAGTACATTCCTCAATGTAAATTTATTTTTCTGCTAGTCGTTTTGTGTCTTGTTGTTTTTCCATCATACTTGCTAGTTTATACGAGGTACATAATTCTTTGCGATGTAACAAAAAAAAATTACCTTCTATGATCCATTTTTTGTACCGAAAAGAAAAAAATAGGAAAGAAAAGTTGAATCGGGTTGAGCCTCAGAGTCAAGAAAAAAAAATGGCAAATCACATCTCAAAAAGCAGAAAATTCAATTTAAAACGGCACCCAAGCTAAATCTGGCCCCCAGAAATTAGAGCGTATAAAAAGGGTGGGCTGGCTAAATAAATGAGGATTTGGGAGCAAGATCATTGGTAGTACAACAAGAATTGTATTCTCTATTTTTTGTTAATTGATTTGAGAAAAAGTTATGAAGTTATTCTGATGGATTTGGCATTTTGATTGCAACTCGTCACGACCGCATAGCCTCAGCACGGTGAGGAGACGAGTTTCCGTGGGGGCCACAGCTAAAGGATGGATAATAACAACACGTTGATGGTAGCGAGCTTCTCTTCTCCTTGCAAGACACAACACCTCTAAGGTAGTCAGAGGCACAAACATCGATCATTTCTTACTTACAAACGGAGATACCTGATGGCATGCATGTGTATGTCAATCAATTTGCAGAGCAGTTTCCTTTTCCAGCTGCCATCACAATGTAAATGGTGGCTCCCCAGTCCAGTTTGTTCATAGACCGACTGATAGCACCAGAAAAACAGAGCACCACAATTCGCTTCCATAACATTGTTCATAGAGAGAAGTGCATATTACATCCCCCAACTCTAGCCCTAGTCTAATATACACCCCCCAACTCCAATACCGTCTAATATACACCCCCCAACTCACAAAACTGGCCATAATTCAACCCTCCCTTCCCTGTTGACCGGTTTTGACTGAGTGAACAGTAAAAATAAAATTTTAAAAACCATAATTTTTTTTTGAAAAAAATTCAAAAATGTTCCAAGTTTTTTCACCGTGTAAACAGCAAATTAAAAAAAAATCACCTTTTCAGCATGTTTGGACACCTGAGTAAATTCGAGATGTCCGTAAATTCGAATTTTTTTTCAAAATTTCAGCTTGGCAAATAGTAAAATCGATTTTTTTTAAAACCCTTTTTTTGCATGGATGATGTTTGAGCGCGTGCTGATTTTTTTTGGATTTTTTTCCCGAATTACTGTTCACCATGCTGAAAATTTTGAATTTTTTTCGAATTTATGGACATCTCAAATTTACTCAGGTATCCAAACATGTTGAAAAGGTGATTTTTTTGAATTTACTGTTCACGTGGTGCAAAAACTTGGAACTTTTTGAATTTTGTAAAAAAAAATATTTTTTTGTTTTTAAATTTTTTTTATTTTTACTGTTCACTCAGTCAAAACCGGTCAACAGGGAGGGGAGGGTTGAATTCTAGCCGGTTTTGAGAGTTGAGGGGTGTATTTTAGACGGTATTGAAGTTGAGGGGTGTATATTAGACTAGTGCTAGAGTTGGAGGGTGTAATATGCACTTCTCTCTTGTTCATACACATTTCACTGATAGCACCAGCAAAACTCAAGAAAGGGAAAGCAGCAAAACAAGAGTTATCAACTATTAAACCCATACAGTAACCCTTGCTACTGTAAATGTCAAAGAGACCTTCAGCTGCATTTTTTTTCAGAAGAGTATGTAACAGCACACAAGAGAAAACGAGTATAACCCGTACAAACCAAATGTACGACATACTCCAGGAGAAGGTAACACAACAGCACGACAATAATAAAATATACGACATTCTCTGCTCGGCCGACGGAATCTGCACTGGCCAGCAAAACAGTAAGATGAGCTAGCCTGAGGCACTCCACCTGGTAACAAGTTGCTGCAGAGCGACAGGGCAATTGTTGAAGAGTAACTTCAGACTGTAAGGCCAAAGCACCACGTCATCTTCCTCAACAGAGATAGCATCAAAATAGTATACCAATCAAGATGCGGGGCTGTCTTGATTAGCAAGATTAGCTGTAGTCTTGATAGCACTAACAACGCATGCCTGGAATAGGTCCTGGAGCCATCATAAAACATCCTTATACATCCATCACAATTGCTCCCCAAGCCGAGCAACCATGTCCACATTGTTCATCCACATTTGCACTGATAGCACCAGCACAACAATGCATGCATTCATAAAAGGGAAAACAGCAGAACAACAGTTATCTGATAGCAGGCATCAGTATACTGCTCAGCCAAATGGTGCACCAACAGTATGGATAGATAAACAGAGCAGGGAGTGGTCATTTCTAGATATCCTCTCACCAGCCAGCCATTCGCTATGGAACCAAATGGTGCACCAACAGTATAATCTAGCAATATATGGAAGTGATCATTCATTGTACATGTGGTAAATAAAGCAGAGAATGAGTAACTGGAAAATAGACAGAGCACATGCCCTGCAGATCTGAAGCAGCAGGCTTTCTATACCAACAAAAGTTCCATCATGCAAGTGAAATAGCCATGGCACATGGCAAACGAGTTCAAGTGTGACACCCAAATACTGCAATACATCACTTAACTCATTACAGGAGTGAATGATAAAAAGACCTTCAGCGACATTTATCCAGAGGTATCTAACGCAACACAAGAAATTAGAATTACAATCCATACACACAAACCGTACTACGTACTCAATGCACTTTAGACAATACTTTCGGCAATGAATAATAGCATGAACAAAATGATAACTGGCAACACAGGTACATAATGCACCGTTAGTGATGGTGGCACCAGAGGACAGGAGGTGGTGGAGTGCGAGAGGGCAAAGCATGAGGCAGAACAGCGTCAGCATTGGCTTGTGAATGAGACACAGGTGAACTGTAAGATGAGCCAGCCTTGGGCACTGCTTCTCGTAACAGGTTTCTGTTGGACAGCACACATCTTAGGCCTGCCAATAATTTGAAGTAAACCAATGAATGAAACTTTGAAATAAATGGCATATTTGAATGATAAAAAAAAACAAGTGCATATATATTACGAAAGGCTATATACATCTTTGAGGGTGCAAAGGTAGCCTATGGGAGCTCATTTACCTTTTCCATTTATTTGTAGGTGGGAATCTAAATCACTTTATCTTGAAAGTCCTTCCAGCGGATATGCGCGATCTTTGGCCAACTTTCTCCATCGGGTGCTCGGCAGTTCTTCAAGAGCTCACTACAATCCCATACACGTATGTGCTGGAGGGAGGATGGCAGATCTGGCAAAGATGATATGTTGGGGCAGTTAATAATGTCGAGCTTGTTCAGATTGGAGAAGCACTTCAGATTTGTAGGTAGGGAAATCATTCGGGTCTTGAGTCTTGACTGATGTGAAATTTGCAGATTCTTCCAATGAAACAAAGGGTTCCTTGCAATCTTCAAGAGCGAGTAATGGTGGAACGATGAAACCTTCAGCCAAGAGCACGTTGTTGAGTATTACAGGACTGCCAACACCGAGTGACTTCTGGACTCGAAGCTGCGAGATGCACTCAGGGGTGAGTTTCGGAACATCAATCAAATGTACATGGTAAAGTTGCAGGTAAGACAATCCTTCGAGCATACATAAGTCTGGCAAGTGATACAGGACTGCCAACAGCTAAGCATGCGGCGCTTCTGCAACTGCTTATGAAGATATAATTCACGTGCAGCCAGTTGGTACTGAAAAATTCAGCTCCAAGCACGCAATGGAGTATAATGAGCCTCTCAAGAGATAATGGTAAACATTCTGCTCCATGTGCCAACTCTAAAGAAGGGCAGGAACTCAACCGAACATCTGAAAGAGAGGTAGCAGCTCGTAAACCCCCTAATGACCTGAGACACCAGCAATATTCGACAATCAAGCGGTTAAGTTTGGTCAAATGTTGGAGAACCTCTTCTGAAGGAAGTGTAGTTAAAGTCATTATTTTTTGTAAGGACAAATGTTTCAGTGAACCCAGGCCACCAAGGCAAACAGCTAGAGCTTCATCTGTAATAGTGCATGAAGAAAGAAAAAGTACACGAAGTCCTGATGGTGGAACCAGCGGCAGCCTAATCCTCCTTTCATACACGAGCCTCATCCTCTGCTCATGGCAATATGTCCATGTTTTGATGATATCCTCCTTTAAAAATACTTCATCTTTCTCTGTTTCTAGAGAACTTTCAAGGTTTTGAACATGTGACACATCAGCATGCATCAATATCATTAGCTGCTTCAGAAATGATTGTTCCGATGAGAGAACAGTCCTGATATTTGATCCTGAATCCACCTCCCATATTAAACCAAGTTGTGATGCAGAGGTGGTCTGTCCTCGTGATATTCTACTAGCAAAAGGGCCCGTGCGTTACAACGGGAGAAAAAAGTATCACACGCTTTTAAGTTACCACAAAAAAGTTCGTAATCTGAGTATTTGTAGCTACGGCCCAAACAAAGATGATCATTGCCTACAAAAGCGCAAGTTCAAAATTCCACATGTCTTCTATTTAAACACGCTTGTATGCAGATTTAATAAATACAAAGAAACGGGTGAGTGATCTTTAATTTCGTCTCCAATCCTGATTTTGCTGAGATCTTCATCAACAATCCGGATCAATACCGAGACGAAAGAAAGATGGATAATGCACTGTTGATTAAGATTGCATCCTAGATAGTATCTTTTTAAATGGTTAACAGGTAAAATAATATCATATTCAGATTCTATATATTTTCCTAATCAAATTTCATATATAACATGTTAAAGTTGAAGTTACGGTTCAGAAGATATGATTATTTTATAAAACATTTGATATGTACTGCAGGTTTAATGTCAAAAACATCAGCGTTTTCTATAAAATAGCATGACAGACTAAGAATACCTATTTCTTTTATTAGTAGGTATAGAGGTATAGATATAGATTCCAGGTAATGATGTTCCAACTCATCTTTGGGAATAAATATAAGCAGCGGGCAATTTTCTACTCTTAAATCTTGAAGGCATAGTGGAAGACAAGGTAATGTCTTCAGGTTTGGCACATTGTCGAGGAAAAGTGAAGATAAATTCCCAAATACTTCAGTATTGGATGGTAGGCTATGTAACATGCTGCAATTAACAAAGCTTAAATATTTCAAATTCTCCAAATATGAAGCATCGAGTAACCAGCCTGGATATTTTGAAGAACTTGAGGGACTCCACCTCGGTCGCAGCTCCTACGAAAAGTCATGATAACATGCTCAACACAAACAATTCATATCTTTTTAGACTTGAATAGGCCATTGCATACCTTGCTTGTCCTCTAGTTGTTTTTTCACACGGCCGAGCTATTCCTCGGCCCGCTCCAGACTCTGCTTCAGTTTGGAGACTTCGGCAGAGTGGGAGGTCGCAGCCAACATCGACGCCTGCTTATTCACATAGACATGTATGGTTAGACTCCTGTGAAAATTATTTGATCCTCTGTTCGGCTTTTCTTTTCGAACACCGGATAGAGTCTCAGGGGCTACTGTCTATACTATGACATTATTTTTGCATAATTATGTCATATACCTCAAAGCCTGTTAGAAGGCTAGCGCAGGCTTCAGTCAGTCCGCTCTTAGCAGACTGCACCCTCTCAATCACCGTACCCATAAGGATACGATGTTCCTCCACAATGGAAGCACCTCGCAACGCTTCCAGTAGAGTATCCGGTGCCTCTGGATGGATAGAGGTCACCGGCGGGATAGGCGCACCTCCTTCTTTCCAAGGAGGCTGCTTGCCTGATTCCGGAGACGTATGGGTCTCCGGAATAGTATTCGGCTGGGGGCCGAATTGGATGTGGCCCCCATAGCAAGTTGCCAGGGGGGTCTGCTCCCCCATGTGTCCGGCGGCCGAGGTATCACCCTCAGGCGCCACCGTGACGGTCTCCTGTGCTTCTCCCCGACTTGGGAGGGTCCTTTGGGACAACACTTCGGTGTCGTCCGTAGCCTTGGGGGAGAAGGCCGGCGGAGGCGACCCGCTGTCCATCACATTGGGATCCAGCGAGTTCCCTAAAGATGAGGATCGCCGGGGGTGGGCGTGAGCCGGACTGCAGCGCATGGTTTAACATGTTAAATACCACGAAGTAAAGGAGCTGGATATATATGTGCATAAGTGCCTTTGAGTACTTATGATTCAGCCAGGGGCGCCAAAAGGGAAGCCCCTCGCACCGCTTCCAGTAGAGTATCCGGTGCCTCTGGATGGATAGAGGTCACCGGCGGGATAGGCGCACCTCCTTCTTTCCAAGGAGGCTGCTTGCCTGATTCCGGAGACGTATGGGTCTCCGGAATAGTATTCGGCTGGGGGCCGAATTGGATGTGGCCCCCATAGCAAGTTGCCAGGGGGGTCTGCTCCCCCATGTGTCCGGCGGCCGAGGTATCACCCTCAGGCGCCACCGTGACGGTCTCCTGTGCTTCTCCCCGACTTGGGAGGGTCCTTTGGGACAACACTTCGGTGTCGTCCGTAGCCTTGGGGGAGAAGGCCGGCGGAGGCGACCCGCTGTCCATCACATTGGGATCCAGCGAGTTCCCTAAAGATGAGGATCGCCGGGGGTGGGCGTGAGCCGGACTGCAGCGCATGGTTTAACATGTTAAATACCACGAAGTAAAGGAGCTGGATATATATGTGCATAAGTGCCTTTGAGTACTTATGATTCAGCCAGGGGCTTCAGCCTGGGGCGCCACTCAGAGCTACTATCGGTGTCTAAGGCGGAATTATCCGCAGTAGACACCTTCTTCCCTCTCTTGGACGCCTCTGCCTCCAGATTTGTGGAGGCCGCCCTTTTCTTCCTTCCCCCCTCAAGGGAAGAATTTCTTTCCTCCTCCTCCTCCTCCTCGTCGTTCTCGACAGGTGAGGAGTGGGTTTCGGTTTCTTCGGATGATCCGTCCGAAGTACCTTTACGATGGAGGCCACTTCTGGTCTCCTTGGCCTTCTTCTCTGGCGCCTTGTAGGGCGCTGGAACCAGCATCTTCATCAGAAGTGGGATCGCTGGGTTTTCTGGCAGCGGAGCCGGACACTGGATCCGCTCCTCCTTTTTTGTCCAGCCCTGAATATACAGCTGGAGGATACACCTTGAAATATGGAGAACTCACCGAACTGGCTGGATGAGTCAGGGCATGACCGCGGTTCTCGGTCGTCTCCGGCCACGTCTGATTTGCCTTGAATAGCACCTTCCAGATGCCTTCGTGCGTGACGCCAAAGAATCGTTGCAAGGTCTGGTGCTTGGCCAGATCGAACTCCCACAAATGGCAAGTTTGGCGTTGGCAAGGAAGGATCCGGCGAACAAGCATCACCTGGATCACGTTGACGAGCTTGATGTTCTTATCCACCATGCTCTTGATGCGCGTCTGCAGCGATGTCAGCTCGTCCGACGAAGCCCAGTCAAGGCCCTTCTCTAGCCAGGAGGTGAGCCGCATCAGGGACCCGGACTTAAATTCGGGAGCCGCGGCCCAGGTGGTGTCACGGGGCTCTGTGACGTAGAACCACTACTGTTGCCACCCTTTGACGGTCTCCACGAATGTACCTTTGGGCCAAGAGACGTTGGACAGCTTGTTCACCATAGCGCATCTGCACTCTGCGTGTTGACCACCCACCACCTTCGGCTTCACATTGAAGGTCTTCAGCCACAATCCGAAGCGGGGTGGGATGCGGAGGAAGGCCTTGCAAACGACAATG
>NW_024117618.1:0-34080 GCF_003073215.2 Triticum urartu | reverse complement strand
GAACCCCCTCCCTTTCCCCTTATCATCCTCCCTTCGATACGACCACACACACACACACCCCATTCAATCACATCCAGTCCAGTTGCAAGATGGAGGGAGCGGCTATTTCGGTGATCCTGGGTGTGTACTGAAGCGGGGAGCAACGATTCCTAGCGTGGGTTTTGCGTCATTTGCGAGCTGGAGGCCCGATGGTGAGCTTCTTTGGACATCGCCATGGACGCATCTGCGACGGGATGGACTCCTCCCCGACGGTGTCCTCTCATCGACGAGAGAGGGACTCGACCTCCACGGGATCTTGCCATGACCTCAGGAGTCGCTGGTGGAGGTCCTGCTCGCGGAGGGGAGCAATGAAGGTCTCCCATGAATAAGAGTTTGCAGCGTGTTGATGCCTTGATGGCTCTACAACACAAGATCAGAATGAGATGGCCAGTTTGAAAACTTCGTTCTACAAGAACCTATTTGCAGCCCAGGGGAGGGGACGTCGGGGATGTCCAATGTATTGAACGCAGTACGGGCGAGGGTGACGCTTGAAATGAACATGAATTTGACAACACCATATACCGCCGAGGAGATTAAGGCGACCCTCTTCCAAATGTACCCAATGAAAGCCCCGGCCCCGATGGCTAGCCTGCCCACTTCTTCCAACGGCACTGGGAGTTGTGCGGTAACGAAGTCACTGATGTTGGTTTTGCGCATTAATCCACAAGACAAAAGTGCTGAGGTAATTAATGAGCCAATTCTAGTCCTCACCCCAAAGGTAAAAGATCGAATTCAGTTGACTCAATTCAGGCCTATAAGTCTCTGTAGATTGCTTTACAAGATTGCTCCGAAGGTTCTATCTAATAGATTAAAAAAATCTTGCCTGAAATCATTTCAGAAGAGTAGCCTGCCTTTGACCCAGGCAGGCTGATCATTGATAACATAATCTTTGCTTATGAATGTGTACACTTCATGAAGAGGAACAAGCACAAAAAAATAGATTTTACGCTGTGAAATTGGATATGAGAAAGCTTATGATAGAGTTGAATGGGAGTACCTGGAAGCTATTATGCTCAAGATGGGATTTGCACCCGCCTATGTGGCCTTAATTATGCGAATGGTAAGCTCAGTCAAATTTTTTGTCCTTTTTAATGGCAGTAAGCTTGAAGAATTTGCACCATCTCGAGGGATCCGACAGGGGAACCCTATTTTCGTATCTATTTTTGCTTCCGGCGGAGGGCCTTTCGTGCCTCCTAAAAATAACAAATGAATCATCACACCTCGGTGGTATTCAAGTTGCTCCGGCATCCCCTCCGGTAAGCCACTTGCTCTTTGCGAATGATAGCCTGTTGTTTGTGAAAGCTAGTGTTGATGGAGCTAATGAGTTGTCCCCCGAATTGGAATCTTATTGCAATGATTTGGGCGAAGAATTAACCAATTACCAGTCTTCTCTACCAAGGGATCCCCAAACAACCTCAGGAGATATGTAAAAGAATGCTCTCAATACTAAAAATGAATCATTATCTAAGAGATACCTGGGAATGCCTTCTGATGTGGGAAATAGTAAAAGTGGTGATTTCAAGTTCCTCAAAGATCGAGTCTGGAACAAAGTGAAAGGGCGGATGGAAAAGATCTTGTCAGTTGGAGGAAAAGTGATTAAGTCTGTGGCTCAGGTTATCCCTGTGTATTCTATGTCATGCTTTAAACTACCTCGTAGCCTATGCGAGCATCTGAATTCGTTGATACGGAAATTTTGGTGGGGGACTAAAGAGGGAAAAAGAAAACCAAGTTGGGTTTCATGGAGTATGATGACTAGACCAAAGCAATGTGGTGGACTTGGCTTTAGGGATATTGAGTTGTTCAATCTCTCACTTTTAGCCAGACAAGCATGGTGAATCCTTATGGAGCAAAACTCTCTAAGTGCTCGGATTGTCAAAGCTAAGTATTTTCTTGCATCTAAAATTTTGCATGATGAACTGGGTTCATGTCCTTTCCAAGTCTGGAGGTCAATCCTAGATGGTCATGATACTTTAGTGTAAGGATTAATTCGACACATTGGTGATGGTCTGACGACCAACATCTGGCAGCAAAATTGGCTACCACATCCACACAACATGCGGCCGGTCTTGTGTAGAGTTCCAAACTCACCGTAGGTTGTTCAAGAGCTAATTTTAGCTGACACAAGCTGGAACCATGTGGCAATTCAGGAGATCTTTTTGCCCACGGATGCTGAAGTGATTTTATCAATACTTTATGCACCAAACACATAGAGGATTTCTGTTCTTGGACACATGAAAAGAATGGAGTGTTTATAGTATGGTCGGCGTATTGTATGTTAGTCTCCAAAAAATTGAGACGAGAGGCATGGTTGGAGGGCAGGTTTGATTCTTCAGACTTGAATAAGGGGCAGAAGTCATGGACGAAGCTATGGAAAATACATGTTCCCTCTAAACTGAAAATATTCCAGTGGAGGCTAGCCCAACAATCCATTCCAACTGTCGATTTGCTACATCACCGGAATATTTCTACTGCCACCAGTTACAGATTATGCGGGGCGGAGGACTCATGACAGCATTCGCTCCTTCATTTCCACATTGCTCGTTGTGTATGGGTTCTCCAAGATCCCGAGTTGTTTCATGTCCTCAGTGACACCACTGAGCCTGATGCTAAATGGTAGGTCTTTGTGCTTATGGATGTTCTCCCTGCTGCAGAATTCATACATGTACTAACCACCCTCTGGGCTATTTGGTATTCCCAACGGCAAGCCTTGCATGAGCATATATTCTAAAGTCCACTAGCAAATCATCATTTTATCATGAAATACATCCAAGAACTTGATGACTGTAAGCCAAAGAAGTTGCAGCGAGCTGCCACTATTCCAAGTAATAGCACCAGCCCAAGATGGGTATGGCAAAGATTCAAGTCAATGGAGCTGTTTCAAGAGCAACGAATGAGGGGTCCTGTAGCACAGTATGCAGGGATCATAACGACAACTACTTGGGCTCTTAGGCTATCAGGGTTCTTGGAATCACCGACCCGACGACCCTTGAAGCATTAGCATGCAGAGAGGCACTGGCTCTAGCTTTGGATCTTTCACTACCAGAAGTTTTAGTTGCATCGAATTGCAAAGGTGTGGTGAATGATATTAAGCAAGGTACTGAAGGCACCTACACTAGTATAGTGATGGATATCATTGGTACTGAGCCTGATCCTAAACGGTGAGTCTTTGTGCTTATGGATGTTCTCCCTACCGCATAATTCATACATGTACTAACCACCCTCTGTGCTATTTGGTACTCCCGACAGCAAGCCTTGCATGAGCATATACTCCAAAGTCCTCTAGCAAATCATCATTTTATCATGAAATACATCCAAGAACTTGATGACTGTAAGCCAAAGAAGTTGCAGCGAGGCTGTCATGAAATACATCCAAGAACATTTTATCATGAAATACATCCAAGAACTTGATGACTCCGGAGGGTATGGAAAAAATAAGTAACATTAGAGTAAAAAGAAATGAAAATGACAAAAAGCAAAAAAATATTAGTTTATCACACCATGTAGAGCGAGCGAGCCACTTCAGCGTCTTTTTCATTACTAACAAGGCCAAAATTCTGGTTTCATTACAATCAAGGCCAAAATTTTGAGGCGGAAGACCAAAAAGTTTTGGTTTTGTTACGAACAAGGCCAAAATTTTGACAAGTTGTGTGGATTTTCGATAGAAATTTCAGAAGCATAACGCGTTGGCGGAGAATCAAAATCACCACATCCTTCACTACAAAATTCATTCATGCACTCGCAAGTCAAGTCATTACACTGGATTGGATGAAAGGTTCCATATCATCATCCGACCAAATCTTTTCCTCAACAAAAGCCAAACACAGCTAACAAGCTAACCCAACGCCACCACAAACTAAATAAGCTTCCACTTCTCACAGTTGGTCGTTCCATGTGTTGTCATTCTTCAGGTTGAATGAACCAAGACAAACCTTACTTGTGTTGAATATAAAAGCATGGCCATTCTTCATACCTCCTGTAGCCTCGCCCTGAGATCTGAAACCTGGGTGGCGACAAAGTAGTGCTCGCAGGATTTTGATCTTATCCATAGCCACTTCACCAACCACTTTGTACTCATCGCAACTGAACACACAAATAAAATTCCAAAGAAAAACAATCAGCGCTTCTTCTCCATGCAACAATAACGTAAAACTATCATCACTGAATGTAGTATTAGTATGAATACACTCAACACATCAACAGAAGTCCATTGAACAATCAGTGCTTCAAACTCTTGTAAAACTACAGTAAAACTACCATTCATGGATGACGGAACGTAGTAGTAGTACTTCATACAATCAATTTTACCAAATAGCAAGTGCTGGGCTCTATTACCTCCGTAAGGACATTGCTTTGATGCTCAAACGGATGTATCTAGTGCTAGATACATCCATTTGAGCGACAAGTGATTCCGGGCGGAGGGAGTATGATTTAGGAATAGACACGATCTCTATGGTGCGAATCCATGTTGGACAAGGTGAAAAACAATACAAATGCAGTTTCACAAAAGTATCAAGTCTGAACCTTTGATACATCATGGCATGTGATCGATATATCTTCAGGAAAGGGGGAAGTGGAACAAAGGTGGGGAGCTAGGACTAGGAACTTACCAACCAAGGCCGCAAGGCAACGCCGCGCTAAGGCGTCGTAGTAGAGGCGACGTGCACCAAACCAAGTCTTCAACCTTGCACGCATGGGCGCCCAACAACCATCGCCGGAGACCACGAGGGCGACCAAGTTGCACCAAAGAGATCCGTAGGTCTGCATGCACGTCAAGGGTGAACGCCATGACCAACCTGTTCAATCAGATTAGTTGCTACAAAACATGAGCATCATGTTGACTCCAGGAGCAAACCGAAAGACAGCTAACAGTAGGGAAAAGATTATCATTGCTAAAAGCATGACAATTCACATCACAGAATCAACCATGGCTCCATGGCCGGCATGAAGAGGGGCCATAGCTCAAAAGATATGGCACAGAGCTAAGAAAACCAGGAAATTACCAGAATGATTGTAGCCGAGGCTGTATGGCAAACATGACTTTGACTATGTGGATAGTATCTAATTTAGAAATGACAAAAGGCACTGGCTTGCCAAGTAACCAATAGGACACCATCTTGGGTACCAGGAATGATTCCACACAAGACACCGGGTAAAACATAATTCCACATAGAGTAGCCAATGTCCTTGCTACAAGGGCATCATTTCAGCAGAACAAGCCATATGTGTGGAGATAAAATGTGACCTTCGTTCAGTTAGAATGCGAGAAAAATTGTCGTTTGGAGATACATATATGAAACAAGAGAAAACTTGACTAATCCTTGGTCCTAATAAGACCTTAAATGACATGTCAATCGAGTGTTCTAGTGTTTTAGACAATTTCTTATTTTTCAAGCATCGCAAGAAAGCTTGTTTCTATCCTCCAATTTTTCTGTACTGAACTAATCCATGGACGTAAGAAGTGTTAAAGAAAAGATATTTGTGTAGCTGGAAGAGCAGACATCCTTTTTGTAGGAGCCTCAAGACTTGCAGGCAGGAGGCAAACAATGATAGACACTAATCCATTCATGTAGTCTACACAACAATACTCATCTGGATACTCATGCTCACTTGGCAGAATTCTGCTATTAAATTATCAGCACTCAATGATTACTGTAGTAACCAGATAAGTAGGTCCGAGGAACATAGGAACTCACAAGGTCCATGTTGCCGAGCAGGAAGGAGAAGAAGCAAGCAAAGGACGACGATAGTCCATCGCTTGGGGAACTACTTCCACCAGGAAGGATAAGAAGCTTCATCTCTCCTCAAACAAAGCAGTGATCAATAGTCTTCTAAGGCCGTCTCTTCTGGATGTTTGAAGGTGCTGCTTCAGCAGCGATATCTTTGCTTCTTCCGGCATCCAACCAGTTGCTCATGCGCAACAAAAAAAGAGCACATCAAGGATGTTTTCGGGCTGAATAAAATGTTATAAGCAAGAAATCAACTTCTTTATGTCATGGTCAAGACATACTACTTTACACTACCTGCTTATCCCATGCCACTTCATTTGAGGATCATACTACTAGAAATGAAAAAATCAAAGCATCGTTCGTACCAACAAATGTATGGTCATCCTAATTCTGAATGATATATGTATGCACCTCCCACTCCTAGTCTTGGTGGTAATGGTATAATAGATTAAGATTTGGTGGGGACGAATAAGGGGTACCTGTGCTTGAGTGCTGGGTCGTGGTTGCTCTTGGTGTTGATGAAGAGAAGAGGCCCTTCTCCTCTGATGAACAGTTGTGGATGGACCGATGGATCAACTGCATCAGCTCATAGAGATCGCCATCTTCTTTCATTCCTCCACGTCTTCCTCTTGGAGACGGATGGATGGATCAACTGCATCCAGGGGGGCCATATGTCTTCGATAGTTGGTGATGAGGGCCCTCAAAAAGTTGTAGCAGGGGCTGCACAGTGCCATTGAGGAGCCATGCATCAGACCAGAGAATTACTGAATTACCCATATTCACTTTAACTGCAGTAAAACTTATGTATCCGTCACTGAGATTCATGACTTCTATCCACCACAATAAGCCACACATGACTGTCGCAAGTGGCATAACTCCATCATAATAAGAATTCCATATTAAGGAGACCCGGGGAACATCAACTTTAGTATACAACTTGTGTAGTTCTTGCTTATTGTAGCTGGAACACCAAAACTGTTTACAACGACACTAAATAACTACTGAAGCATAAGGCTACTATCCCACGGTAAACAGAATGATGTTATTGCATTAGTGGATTGAGTTTGCACTGAACACACAAAGGCTGACAAGTAGTCAAGGTCTTGGTTAACTGGAAGTTGTAGCATGCGAGAAAAGCAATATGTCAGTCACACTAAAACAAGCTCTGATTGGTTGAGAGAAAATGGATTTATTGACAGTACGACAAAAAAGATCCAAGCTTTAAGGTACTACAAAAAAGATATGTATATGGCCTTTATTCACTTCATTAACCACGGCTCGGTCGTTGTCGGTACATAGAGCATGAGGGAGAGAGCAAAGGAGAGGAACCAGTGGCTTACCTATGCCGGAACCGAAGAGGAAGCAACCACTGGAAGGGAAGAACGGGAGGCGTCAGAGTGATCGCCGGAGCAGGAAAAACTGCATCGCTGGCCAAACTTGTGCCAGACAGCACCATGGTCCTGAAAGCAGCATCAATCATGGGATGTTCACGAGGACCCATTCACCTTTGTCATCATTTCGCTATCATAGGGCGCGCCCCACCTTGGAGTTGGGTTGTTGCTTCACCAAATTGCTCATCACTGTAGCAAAACACAACAGGGTGAAGTGGCTGGAATGAGTATATATAGGAGCACAACAACAATGTAGGCTACAACAGCTCTAGACACAACTTAAAGCAAGCAGCAAATAGGGAAACATGGTCCTGTGACAAAGACCCACAAAAATATAGTAGTAGTAACAAACATGAACAAGCTAATGGACATGTGAACTGTGTGACAGTGTAAGAGAAGACTATGGTTTGATTTATACCAAATTATCACCACTTACAAGAAAAACAAAGAGGACTGAGCAGGATTTTGAGGATGCCTATTCACATGTAATCCTCGTAATCGAGGTAATTTTTGGGGCTACCCAGAGCATGTATATTACAGAGAGCATCAAGTGTTTTACAATAAACTTTTGGTGGCAGTTACTAGTACCATTTTTGCAGCCGGGAACAGTGGCCCCTTCTTCCCCTTCCTGGCTGATATTAGCACGATGGTCAAGGAGGTATGTGGGGGCCAGCAAGTTCCCACTGTCCACAGAATGCTCCACATGCATCTTCTTGCCTGGCACACAGTTAGGCTAGATGCTGCTGATCAGCATAATGAGTGGCTCAATGCAGGTATCCCAATCGACTTGGCACAACTCGATGGCCATGGGCACACAGGCATGAGGGAGCAGAGGAGAGACTTGACGCCTACGGCGGAGTCGAAGAAGAATCAGCCACCGAAAGAGCAGGGCAGGAGGCGAATCTTGTGCACCTGCATGAGAAAACCAAACCGCGTAAGGGAAAATCAGACAAGTTGAACAACAGCGCATCACCTAGCATACGACCTACATGTGACACAGCTAGCTCCATGGCCTACCACTAAGATCATGTAGATCACCACCAAAGTAAACTATGCAGTTAGGTTTAAAAATGGTACCAAACAGAATTCATCACCAAAGGAAAAATGAAATAGCATAGAAAAAGAAGTACCTGTTGCCAATTTCCTATATTCTCCTTGCTGCATGTATAACCCTGAGAAGGTTGGGGGACAAAAGCTCAGTCATTATAGAGAACCAATGGAAAGAATTTCCATTAACATTTATAATGAGTTAGTAGGACTATACTTTGAGGTTTGGGCAGCTCCACTTCTTCCTTAGATGGGCCGAACCTTATCAGGTATCTACTTGATCACCACCAGCAATGGAATCATCAAGGTACCCGCGTGAGGAAACCACGTCACAACAAAATCGGACTAGAACAACAACGCAGTGCACAAAAACAAGATTATGCTACAGCCGGCCACTATGCCAGAAAGAGTTCAGATCCGAATACGGATAGTTCCCTGAACTTTAATATACCACCAGGACGCTATCAATATCTCAAACAATTCATAACACACTGTTTCAGAGTAATAGCGAGAAGAATGCTGGTTCGCATAAGGGATCCAGTTTTGCAAACATTTAACCAGATTGAGGCCAAACTCATTTCTATGTACATATGAAACTTTTAGTTGCGATGCACATTGCTATTACTTGCATCGAAATCATAAATATAATGATTACCTATTTAATCAACAATAAATTGTAAATCAGAGATCTTATTGTTCGTCTCTAAGCATAAAAAGTGTGGTCCATGGACTAGACACCTGTCCGAGGGTGCTTACTTGTGGCAAGAAAAACAAAAGGTTGTACACATGAACGACTAACTTAAAACTAATTCTATGGCTGCTTATGTCCAGCTAGATTGCTGGCGACACTCATCCCGGCTATGTCTTTTAGGAATGAAGAACAACCTACACGCTTCCTTCTATCTCCAATCAAATTGTGGCCGAACAGATCAACACTTACATAGCCATGATATATTGGCTTGAAAATCTATACAGGATCAGCTTTGATGAAGCTCTCAGTTTCTAAATTACTTAGTATAGACAAGGATAATACAAAGTTCAATAGCTTGCCCGTTATAAACATAAGAATATCCTAGACATTTTGTCCTTTTTGGTCTTCCGCCAGACTACATGTGCATGACGTACCATGCACTACAACAAACAATTCAGAAATCAATCTACTAGTTCAAATAGAAGGCCATGCAGGGAAGATATTGGCTTCTTGTTTAGGTCAATTGGCAACAATAGACATCAAATAAATAAATTTGTCTAATTAACAAGGACACTGCCCATTTTACATACAAAATAGTAAGCACACGTGCAAGATACCATTATCAGGTCTGTTCTCTGGTAAATACAATTTCTACCAACTGGTTGCCATGAAAGAGATCAATGTAGTTCAACCCATTTAACAGATTTATATCTAAGCAAGTTACCTTCAGAATGATGTCAGCATCAAGGTAACCATCATGGTCTTCGATTGTTTATTTGATCGTAGGGACATAGGTAGACACGTTCACATAAGTCAAGCCACTATCGAAAACAATGCCCTCCTGGATGGCCGTAGAGGTGGAATTCTACGCGTCCTCGATCCGCATTTGCCGGTCCTCAAGCTCTGGCCTGGTTGTCGCTCCAACCTTGATGATGGCCACACCACCAGAAAGTTTTGCAACTCTCTCAACCAACTACTCATAATCATATACGCAATTAGTTTCAAAGAGCTACAAAATAGCTTGACGTTTCTCTAAGTGTTACACTTCTATAAATGTGTGTGTGTGTTGGGGGGGGGGGGATATTTGCACCATGTAATGCTACCCTGAATCATCAAAATCTAATACAAGGGATATCATCAAGCATATCACATATAGTGACCTCCAGTGATAAAAAATGAACTATAGCACCGGATTACTGAATTCAAAATAGACCACTACTTATGATAACTTGACGTGGATAAAAAATGAACTAATGCACCAGATTCCAGTGATATCATGTCCAGACTTGAAGACTTTGGAAATAATAAACATGTTGCACTCATGACTACTGCTTTCAGTTTATTTACACATAAGTATCTATCCACAAGGTATAATGAGTTACTTACATCACATGAGGTACATGTGAATAATTTCTGGTCCCGTATCAAATCAACATTTTCCTCAATAATTAATGCAAAATGGGTACGCAACAACAACGAACATATGTCGGACAATTATAAGAACCCAAGAGGAATATTGAATACTCTGGTACATCTCTAACCCTTGAACATCATGAGAAAAGAGCAACCCAGACATTTGTATGTGCTCCTGTAAACGATAATAGAAAATAAGATTTTACAAAACAACAACCCACCATTCTCACATGGGAACACACAGGTAGTGCCAAAACCCATGCTTCGCCTCAGCGGCCTTGTTGTCGTGATGCCTAGTTTAAAGAAATTCCAAATGAGCAAGTTTAGGCATGAGTGAGAAATGTATGTCAGATCAAACAGGCCGTAGATCCTTCAAAAAACTCATGAGACCATTACCGACCTGCAAGGGCAGAGAGGAGCTCCAAGTTGGTCCTTGTGGTCAGCGAGCCCCCAGGGTGCTTACTTGTGGCAAGAAAAACAAAACGTTGTACACATGAACGACTAACTTAAAACTAATTCTATGGCTTCTTATGTCCAGCTAGATTGCTGGCGACACTCATCACGGCTATGTCTTTTAGGAATGAAGAACAACTTACACGATTCCTTCTATCTCCAATCAAATTGTGGACAAACAAATCAACACTTACATAACCATGATATATTGGCTTGAAAATCTATACAGGATCAGCTTTGACGAAGCTCTCAGTTTCTAAATTACTTAGTATAGACAAGGATAATACAAAGTTCAATAGCTTGCCCGTTATCCTAGACATTTTGTCCTTTTTGGTCTTTCGCAAGACTACATGTGCATGACGTACCATGCACTACAACAAACAATTCAGAAATCAGTCTACTAGTTCAAATAGAAGGCCATGCAGGGAAGATATTGGCTTCTTGTTTAGGTCAATTTTGGCAACAATAGACGTCAAATAAATAAATTTGTCTAATTAACAAGGACACTGCCCATTTTACATACGAAATAGTAAGCACACATGCAAGATACCATTATCAGGTCAGTTCTCTGGTAAATACAATTTCTACCAACTGGTTGCCATGAAAGAGATCAATGTAGTTCAACCCATTTAACAGATTTATATCTAAGCAAGTTACCTTCAGAATGATGTCGGCATCAAGGCAACCATCATGGTCTTTGATTCTTTATTTGATCACAGGGACATAGGTAGACACATGCACATAAGTCAAGCCACTATCGAGAACAATGCCCTCCTGGATGGTCGCAAAGGTGGAATTCTACGCGTCCTCGATCTGCATTTGCCGGTCCTCAAGCTCTGGCTCGGTTGTCGCTCCAACCTTGATGATGGCCACACCACTAGAAAGTTTTGCAACTCTCTCAACCAACTACTCATAATCATATATGTAATTAGTTTCAAAGAGCTACTTCTTTAGCTGTGGAACCCTCGCCTGGATCTCATCTTTGCTAGTTGCATCTGCTATGAGGGTTGTTGCAGTCTGATGGATTGTGATTTGCCTTGCAGTCCTGAGTTGGTATACCTAGCGAAGGATCTTGGCCAGCACCTGAAAGTAGTTGTAGGATAAGTAAGAATGTTTAAGAAACCAGGAAACATTACAAGATAATAAAATGGGTACTCCTTATAAACACGATCCACAACCGCCTTGCTCCTGCTTTCTCTGAGTTCTTATCATGCTCATGAAAATGAAATACCAGGAAATAGATGAATGCAACCATATGATTTTGCTTCCAGGCAGGAAATTCCATACCAAAATTGATCTTCTCATGGTTCATCAAACCAAAGGGGCTGATTAGCAAATACTAATGGACCTAACAAGACCGAAAACTTAAGCATGATAAAGAGAACAGAGAACTCTAGCACTTAAGAGACCCTGGATATACTACTGGTTCACATAACTGCAAGATGCAGAACACACAAAAGAACCTGAAAATGCTCCACATCAGTATGGTCTTTGCCAATGCATACATATCACACAAAGATGCCATTCAAAGAGCATGAAGGCACAACACAGAAAACAGAACTACATTATTTACCAAACTAAAGTCAAACTTAACAAGGAAAATACTGTCCATATTATGCCAGGACTACATCATTATTAAACAGCCTGAAAAAGCTCAAGTTCCAACCAAAGGGGCCATTCTAAAACCCAGCACTACATCATTATTATGCTATGACTGTAGCACCAGAGTCCAAACCATAAGCAGACATTGCCATGGCACGATGGCCATGAACCCAGAGTAACATAGCCATGGCTCGATGGATGTGCTCAGAGCAACAGGGTAGAGCCAGTGAAGGAAGAGAGAGGAACTCACATGTGCAAGTTGTAGCGGCTACGGTGTCATAGGAGGAGGAACCGTAGGCAACATGATCCAAAGTTTCCCTCATCCCTCCGATATCAGTGACAAGCTGCCCATAGAGATTGCCATCTTCTTTGATTCTTCTGCTTCCTTCCTTAGAGATGGATGGATAGATGGATGAATCAATTGCTAGAATCCATCCATGGATTGCTTATTTGGCCAACTTGACAGGGTTTCTCATTAATCACTGCAGCAAGAAGTTTTACCCAACAACACATGGTCAAGTGACTACATACAGAGAAAGTACATGAGCACAACTTAACGGTTCAAGCAGCAAATAGGACAAGACATAAAATGGCGGCTCAGCCCAAACACCTTCATGTATTTTACAAGTTAACTAAGAGACACAGTTCGTCTACAAGGTATCTAAATATTTGGACCATGTAGTACTACTACACTGGCCTGGAAAAAGTAAAACTTTCATGTCTTTGCACAAAATAGCTCGACGTTTCTCTAAGTGTTACACTTCTATAAATGTGTGTGGGGGGGGGGGATATTTGCACCATGTAATGCTACCCTGAATCATCAGAATCTAATATGAGGGATATCATCAAGCATATCACATATAGTGACCTCCAGTGATAAAAAATGAACTATAGCACCGGATTACTGAATTCAAAATAGACCACTACTTATGATAACTTGATGTGGATAAAAAATGAACTAATGCACCAGATTCCAGTGATATCATGTCCAGACTTGAAGACTTTGGAAATAAGAAACATGTTGCACTCATGACTACTGCTTTCACTTTATTTACACATAAGTATCTATCCACAAGATATAATGAGTTACTAACATCACATGAGGTACATGTGAATAATTTTTGGTCCCGTATCAAATCAACATTTTCCTCAATAATTAATGCGAAATGGGTACGCAATAACAACGAACATTTGTCGGACAATTATAAGAACCCAAGAGGAATATTGAACACTCTGGTACATCTCTAACCCTTGAACATCATGAGAAAAGAGAAACCCAGACATTTGTATGTGCTCCTATAAACGATAATAGAAAATAATATTTTACAGAACAACAACCCACCATTCTCGCATGGGAACACACAGGTAGTTCTAAAACCCATGCTACGCCTCAGCGGCCTTGTCGTCGTGATGCCTAGTTTAAAGAAATTCCAAATGAGCAAGTTTAGGCATGAGTGAGAAATGTATGTCAGATCAAACAGGCCGTGATCCTTCAAAAAACTCATGGGACCTTTACCCACCTGCAAGGGCAGAGAGGACCTCCAAGTTGGTCCTTGTGGTCAGCGAGCCCCTGCAAAAAAGTTTACTTTCGGTTAAGGAAGTGTAAATACTCGATTAGAATCAAATTAAATTGGCCATGTCAGGAAACTTGAGCATTATTAGGAGATAATGCGCAAGTCATCGTTCATGAAGAAGAGAAACTTGCATACTTGATTGGGCATATAAGGGCATCATTCCAGCAAACAAAGACATATGCATGTAGAATAAAACCACAAAGGCAGGTAAGCTACCTGGGACCCTAGCCCTCATGATTAAGAACATGTGTAACAATCAGAAGTACCAATTAATATAACACAATGTAGCCACATCCAAAGCGAGAAAAACAGATCGGTCACTGTTCATTCACACACAAAAATTAGAGATTGCACAAACAGATAATATATCTGTTGAACGTCCAACAGTTTGGTTGGTTCTATTCTGCATACCAGACTACAGTAACAAGGGCAACATTCCATCCAACAGAGCAAAGAACACATGAGCCCCTGAAGTCTACAAGTACACACAAGTGGCACTTAATCTTGACTAGACAGATAAAAAAGGTGGTTTCAGAGCCATGATATCCACTCTTCATTAGCAAGTATCCACAACTTATAATAAAAATTGCGAACACATTGTGGCTCCTCCAAAGTAAACAAGGATAGCACTTGTTCTATTAATACATACACAGCAGCACTACATCAATCAAAACCATTTTGTTCTATCTGATTTGATAGCCATTATTAACAAGTCAAAATAAGTGCATAAGTGAGGATTCTTTCTATCAAAACCAAAACCATAGCCGCCAAAGAAGAACATCCACTAGCTGAAGTAAGGAACAAAACAGAGGACCATTACCAAAGCCTATGGCATGTACTGCAAATAGGGCCCAACACAGAATTACAGGAGACCAATTTCATAAACATGACCTCAGTAAGAATCACACAAGAAGCCATCATAGATCCAAACAATAAATCATCGGGTCAATGGCCAGCGCCATCTCAGAGAGAGAGAGAGAGAGAGAGAGAGAGAGAGAGACCAAAGACTTGCCTGAACCAAGGAATATATGCCAAGTTCCACAAATTCATGCTTTGGGTGACGAGATCTTGTCCAGCATCCTCAGTCACCAAAATGACCATATGACTCTTCCTTAGGGCACCCTCTTGTTGATGCGGCCCATCTTGCAATGCAGCCACACCATGGGCATCACCCTCCCCTGAACCAGACCAAGTGAGGCCTGCAACAGACAACACAAGAACAAGGATGTTCAATGCCAACACTTAAGATGTCGATGCAAGCTAAAGAGTGCACTAGACATGTATGAAATCAACTTCTAACATAGGAGGAAAGGGGACTTCATGTTCGCTCAGTTATATGCTTAATAGCCAAGACAGGTGCAAGCTCCTGCTCCACTAAGCTCAATTTGGAGCTTGTTCAATGGGGTTAATTGCAATGTTTCAAATAAAAAACAGGGAAAGACAATGATGCATGCGGTAAGATGGCAATGCAAGATAAAATGTACTTGAGATTCAATTATGAACGCTAGCATATAGAAGAATTCCTTAGCAGAGATAAGAAAATTAGCTCACGCTCATATTAGAACTAAACCCCTGAACTGTGACACATCAACATGGTTTGCTTAATCTGTAGAACACATTTTCAGCACACATACACATGGTAATTTCCTGCTCAAATGAGCACAACACACACACATGGGCTAGAGATGAACACATGCCACCTACGTTAGAAGAGAATTGCTCGAGGCAAGGAGAGGAGCTCACCATGGCTGTTTTTGCAGCCGATGCCGAACAACAACCCCTGCTGCCATCGCACGGAAGCTGCAGCGCCAAGGTACCTGGCTCGTTGAAGGCCTTGTTGTCTGCATCGGTCATGGTGTTGTACCACACGAATCCTGCCGCACAAGAAGGGCAAGAGAAATAACAAGTTAATCTTGAGCTGAAATCCAAGAAGAAAAGAAGAAACCCACAACAGCAGGAAATGCGCTTAATTGATCCTTTTATCAGATCATAATATAACAGAGTGCAATGCAAGCAGAAACATGGAAGATATCAATCATCCACATGGTAAAAAGCTTCTCCAAAGCTATCATGTGGAAAATTATATTTGGTTGTGCAACCAACAAATAAGATCCTACATAGTAAGCGAGCAGCTAAAGTGGAATTGACTACAAATTACCAAACTGGAAACTAGTTCTGAACTAGTACTTATTCAGTTTTTAACTTTCAACTTTGACCTGTTAATATGAGGGGAGAAGAGATTATTGTTTGTACTCCCAACAAACAACAATCAGGAGAGCATCTTTATCAATATACTCTTAGGAAGAATAAAGTGCAATCCACATACAGTTAATAAAACCAGTGTGCAGTGTGAGCAGGAACAAGAATAGCATCAAGCATCCACATAGTAAGAGATGGCTAAACTACGATTACTATAAAAAAACGGCTCCTCAAGTTATGTTATGAGAAAACATTTTCAGTTTTGAGACACCAACGGTTAAGATCCTACTACATAGAAAGAAATCGGCTAAACTAGCATGGCAGTTTTTTATATCGAAGTTGATCTTATGTCAAATTAATAAAAACTGAAACCAGACCAGGACCAAATAGAGATATGGGAGAGGGGGAGGGGACCTTCCATGGTGGGGTCAGAGCAGGCACACGAGTACCACCCAAGAAGGGGGTACCTCTTTGTCGGTGGAGAAGGAGCACCTCAAGAACCCTTCCTTTGGTTGTCGACGTCGTCCCGGTGGCTGGCCGCAGAGGCACCTGTAAAACAATGTGTTGTGATACGAACCAGAACATAGGAAGCGCATGTGACCTTTTCAATTCATCAAGACTGAACAGTAAGTCAGTAACACAGATCATAGATCATAACTATATTGTTCAATTGAATAAAGTGATGTATTTTGAGGACATAGATACACATACATAGTGCGCATGACAAGTTTCAAGTACAAGCAGGCAAAATACGCAATTGAATTCCATTTCATACTAGGTAACACATAAGAGGTAATCAAACAAATCCAAGAGGGGCGTTATACATGTGATGGTGCTTAGATGTAACAAATCATCATGTTGGGCATGTCCATTACTCATTGGTAACCAGATCAGGCAGGACCTCTAACGCAAAAAATTGAGTAATAACTAGCAAAAAAAACATTTATGGAGCGAGAAAATAGTAAATATACAAATGTAAATAGGTGCTGAAAGAGATATCAAAATTTCATCGCACATTAGCATAGTGATTACAACACAACTACAGCCAATGGCAGAGGACGGCCACAATTTAAGGTAGGGCGATAATGGCGATGACCCAACATGGACAATATCTCGCCATCTGTCTGCCCGCCTGGGCCGCTACCTGATGCTAGCTACCGTACTTGGCTTATCACTCTGGCAGGAGGAGTGTATATCTGTATGGGCAATCCCATTCATCGTTCACTCGTCTGCTTGCCCAAGTTAGCAAGAGGAGTTGGTCCATTCTAGCTGAGTTGCAGGGACCAGACATAGCTTATATTTCTCCTTTTCTTTCCCAGCCAACAAGCAAGCACAACACAACTAACCGTGAATACAACGCTGGGCAACATACACGGCCTTGCAGAAGATCAAGGTAGGGCCACATTTTTGTAGGACCAACATACACTGCCCAACCTTGCCGAACAGAGTCTCTGCAAGTGACTACAGACACATTTTTGCAGGACATAACCCCCTGCTAGGACCAGTCAAAAAACCAATACTCCCTCCCATCCAAAATAAGCGTTGTGGTTTTGGTTCAATTGAACTAAAACCACAACACCTATTTTGGATCGGAGGGAGTAATACTTATACATATGTGAAAATTTGTACCACGTTTTTGTGTATACGACCACCCATATGCCATATAAACAGGAATTGCCTACACGGCTAAAATAAAGGAACTGCCTGCAGCCAACCTCCCAACAGTGCAAATACCGAGAAGTCAACTAAATTAGCCTTATTTGTTAAGCAAATCAGAAGGGAGAAGATGGATAAAAAAGGGTAGTTCATACGAGCATAAGAGTAAACTGGAAGTTTTTATTACATTCACATTCATAGCTTCGCTTAAGAGTACGTCTACGCAGGATGTCCACACTTTCTCTCCTTCAGAAATAAAAGGAGCATTTGTTCACGAGATAATCTGGCACAATTTGCAAGAGAAAAAAATTATTGTCTGTTGATACCCTGCCGTGTGGCTTCATTTATAAAGTCGAGCATACGTCTTTTCTCTATAAAAAAGGAATTCTTTTTCACCATGTGACCGTGTTTATTTTCTTCCATACATCAAAATTTTAGTCATTCCTTTTCATCTAACTGGACCTTGACTCGACAATGCCCGGACAACGACGAGCTTGCCCACAGGGACATCCTGGCACACTCCCGAGTTGATGCGTGCTCAGCGAGCTTCATGAGGCTCGTTCTTATTCTACGGGTCTTGCGGACTTCCTTGCGCCGACCCTCCTTAGGCACATGGCTACATGGTGTCCTACAGCTTTGGTGGACCTCCCGACGCCATTGTCCTAAAGCTTCGTTTGCTTCTCGTCATGTTCGGTGTAGCCTCACACCACCATGCACTGCATTTGGAAGCCCCAAGCTTGCCACCTCGTTGGTAGCACCTACAACTATGAATTAGGGTTAGTGGCAATGACATTCATCAAGGGTTAGGTCTACACCCTTCATCCCAGAGACTGTGTGCACCGGGGCCAAGGATTGGGCATCTAGACGAAAAGAGTTTGGACAAGGTAATTATTCTTGTAAGCTGGCCCATGAAGTACTGGATTATTCGCGAGGCCTTCTTGTGTAATTATCATGCAACAAAAATGAATTTACAAGACGAATAGAACAAAAAGAACAAGGGAATCACGGGCGGATCTCCCTTAGCTAGGGACAAATGGGTCCATGGTCAAGCTTAATTGTCACCTGTTACTAAAAAGTTAAGCATGATTAGATGATCATGCCTTAGATAGTCAATGCCATCATCATGGTGAAAAGAGGCATGCATGTGGTGAGAGATATTATCACATGTGGCTATTCGACAAAGGCCGGGTTAATTCCTTGAGTGTCAATCACAAACGGTCGCGCCACGCACGTGAAAAAAAAATACATGGTGGATCGAAAATCCTAACGTATGGTTTGAATCATGCATGCATGGGTGAATGTAACAATTCATCAGCGAGCGAGTGAGCGAGAGATTTGAATTTGGATTTGGATTTGGATTTGGAAGGAGAAGAAAAGAAAAAGAAACGAACTTGTGTTGCATGCATGCATGCCCGCAGGGGTAACGACAAATTATGGAACATGCAAACCCAGTCATCTTTTTCTTTCCTTTTGTCTTTCTTTTTGCCTTTCTTTCCGTTGGCGGGGAGTTGGAGTCAAGACTCAAGTCATCAAGAAGAAAAGATAAAAAGGACGATGGATGAGTGCGTGTCACGGACGATTCCGTTCGACTCATTTTTGGAGGAAGAGGTAAAAGCACCCGAGGTACCCTAACTTGTGTAGAATGTAATGTTTTAGTCCCAAACTTGCAAAATGCAACTCCACCATACCCCAACTTGCATTGGATGTGATGATTTAGTCCCCGGCCTATCACAGCTCAACAAGTGGCAGCCATGTGGCTGGACCGGTCGTTGCCCGCACTTTTGCAAGAAACACCCTGCCATCTTCTCTAATTAACCCGCAGTACAGAAGAGCAAATGAATTAATTCCACTTAGATTTCGACTAGGATAAGCACAGTGTTGATCGTAAAAAGAAAAATAGAAAAACAATGAGCAAGCAACATGCAACATTTTGAGTATGTTTCCGGGGATCAGATGATGGATCGATGGCTAGCGTCCGCCTTATTATTTAAGGAGCTACACAGGTGAGCTAGGTGCCGAAGAGAGTTGGCTCGAGTGCTGCACCGATGACCCAGTCTTGACGGATCAGATGGCTGTTGGGCCGACGGTTCCCCCTAGAGGGGGGGCATCCCTGCGGTCCCAACCATTACAGGCAAAAGTACGTGCAGTTTTTTAAGGAATCTGCATAATATTTTATTATTTGCACGTACAGTTTCAGGCAAAAGTTGTAGCAAATTAGTAATAGTATTGCATAAATACAGAAGCATCATATATATATATATATATATATATATATATATATATATATATATTGCAACAAGCGTTTGCTTCAAATCCTTTTGGTAGAATCGTAAAGGCCAAAAAAGTTTTTCTGCAGAGACAATCAAATATATGCAGAAATTGCTCGCCTTTACAGTGCACATGCCTGCAAGCTTAGCAGCTTGTGTGAGCTGGAAACTGGCTTGGTCAGTCAGGCACAATTATGCAGCCGGTAAAAGGAACAAATAATGAAAAGAGCCAACAAGAACTCACACAAAAGCAGCTCAATGATACCAGGACGTCTTCCATCATTCTTTATATTTTTCATTCCATGTCCAAATTTACTCCATTTATTATTTGCCACAGAAAATGAAATCACAAAGTCACAGCAGTACATTCAGACATTTACTCCATCAACAAACAGGTTGGCCGTTGGAGATAGGTAGGTAATTAAGCAGCTTATGCGGCAACCGGTCCAAGCCAAGAAAACATGAGGAACAGGCCAGCGGCCAATGCACGGCCCGAACATGGATGATAGTAAACCATGGATGAAAATGCAGCAACGGTACCTGAAACTTCAGTTGCAACTTGCCACTGTAACTGTAAAACGCAACGAATGCGTCGAGCACTAGCACCCCAACCACGACTGGCTCGGGGCATCCATCGCAGCCATGGTGCTCGTCCCAGTAGCCTTAGCCGTGTCCCTTGCGGCCGTAACCATCGTGGGTGCACTGACTACCAGCACGCCCAGTACAGCTAATATCTTGGACATTTTGCACTTCACCTTGAGGTTGGGCCCCAACGAGGAGACCCGGACCAGCAAGCTTATTCTGCACAGCCTATGCCGATCTCTTTGTGAATTCTTTCTGGACTAGCATTTTGCTACTTTTTCATGGACTTACAAATACAAGTCTGGGATACATCGTCCCAGCTGCAGCAAGTATTCCCTAGTGTTTTTGTTCTCGATTCCATTTCCGTGCTCAACGGGCATTTTTCTAGTATTGATCAACAGCACAAATTGAAACACAGTGCTGACAGTGGGTTGGTGTCACGCTCAAGACTTCTCCCAACACCTGTAAGTACCACATCTACGCGAGTGGGAATTGAAGCGGAATTAATTCAGGTGCTCTCCTGTACTGCGGGTTAATTAGAGAAGACGGTAGGGTGTTTCTTGCAAAAGTGCGGGTAACGACCGGTCGAGCCACCTGGCTGCCACTTGTCGAGCTGTGATAGGCCGGGGACTAAATCATCATATTCAATGCAAGTTGGGGTATGGTGAAGTTGCATTTTACAAGTTTAGGACTAAATCATAACATTCTACGCAAGTTAGAGTACCTGTGGTGCTTTTACCTCTTGGAGGAAACGTGCGCGTGGTTTGGAAGCGGAAATGACACGACGCAAATCTAATGTTGTGACGAGACGCTCATCGCAGCAGATTCACGGGACGGCGCCGTTTAACTAACTAAGTGACGAGCTGCACGCAGGACGTGGTGCCTTGCTATTGCTAGGTAGGCTAGCTGCTCCATCCTGCTCGTGCACACTTAAACGCGCGGGTTTATACTCTACCGCAACAAACAAATGCGTTTACCTTTATGGAAGGGCATTTCTGAGCGATGCGTCAGACCTCCCGTGCTCCGCAACGACTAGCCCTCCGCCTACGACACGTCACATCACGTCTCTCAGCCCAGAACCAGCAGCCCGCCGCTGCTTGCAGATTTTTTTTCTTCAGTTATTTCAAGAACGCCAAAAACAACCGAATAGAAAAAAAATGAGTGAGCATCAACCCAGGCCGCAACATCGAACATCAGCAAAGAAGTCATCAGGTGCGCTCACTCGTCGATCCGTCGTCCTCGTCGGGGTCCTCGGGGAAGAGCCATGTGGGCGGCACTGTACCGCCGTGGTCCTTCCTCCACATCTGGGGCAGGAGCTGGGTGACATTTCCGGTCATCATGTCGTAGATGCCTGCGTGGTACAAAGGCTGACCCATGGGCTCCGGCGATCGGAACGACATGCCGACCGTATCATCGAGGAAGAAGATCCGATACCCCTCCAGTCCTTCCCGGTCCGCCCGCCCGGCCCGGGAGCTCAGCCGGTTGACGAAGAGCGCCTCGTCGCCGCCCAGGGCGATCACCCGCTCCCATTGTGACCCCGACGGCCGGAGATCCGCCTTGTACACCTGGAACGCGCACGTCGACTTGCCGTACTGCATGATCCTGCGGACCATGAGCACCCCGCCGCTGCGTGACTTGACGAGGTACCGCATCCCCCCACGCCGATGTGGCCACGACCGCCGATGACGGTCTCGACGCCGCAGATCTTGGGTTCGCCCGTCTTCTCGTAGCTGACGTCGAACGCGAGGAGCTGCCCGCTGTTGGTGATGGCGTAGAGCCTCCCCTCGTAGTAGACCATGTCCTCGTACCACCGCCACTCGTCGTCCGTGCTGAGAAACCAGGAGAAGCACTCGAGCGTGCAGAGCGCGACCTTGGCGAAGTGCTCGCGGCCGATGATCGCGGCGTCAGGCCGTCCGGGCACACCACCAGCTTACGCACGGATATATCCGGACCCATCGTCTCGTCGGGGATGTAGGCCAGGCTGGGGAGAGCCGTCGTTCTCTCGGTGAAAGGGCTCGTCAGGCGGTAGCAGAAGTAGTCTTTGTCGGCGAACAGAAGCCGGTCGTCGCACGCGCCGCAGTAATGCGCGCAGCCGGCGGCTGGCCGTGCGCGTGCGGGCTTGGCGTCCGGGAAGCTGAACATGTTCCCGTTCACGAGGGCGACATACGCCACCGGCCCGTTGCCATGCCGTAGTCGCCGCCGCTGCACGGCGGCGCGCCACTGGCGGCAGACGGTCGTTGCCCGTAGGGAGGCGACCGACGACTCTGTGCATGATGTCGATTGGCAGCACAGACCAGTTTGGTGGACGTGCTGCTGCTGGCGCGGGCGCCATGGCCTGTGAGCCCTTGGGCCTGGGCGGCGACAATGACGACGATGCCATGCAATACGGCCGGCGGTGGCGTCCCTCCCGCTAACGTGTTGTTGCTGTTGATGATGAATCCGTGCCAACATATATAGGATGGAATCTGGATTTGCCTGTGGAGTCCAAGCCATACACGAATACGAAAACCTCGCGATCCCGTAGATACCGAGTCCAAGCCATACAAGAATAAGAGTTTGCAGCGTGTCGATGCCTTGATGGCTCTACAACACAAGATCAGAATGAGATGGCTAGTTTGAAAACTTGGTTCTACAAGAACCTATTTGCAGCCCAGGGGATGTCGGGGATGTCCAATGTATTGAACACAGTACCGGCGACGGCGACGCCTGAAATGAACATGAAATTGAGAAATGACAACACCATATACCGCCGAGGAGATTAAGACGACCCTCTTCCAAATGTACCCAACGAAAGCCCCGGCCCCGATTGCTAGCCTGCCCACTTCTTCCAACGGCACCGGGAGTTGTGCGGTAACGAAGTCACTCATGTTGGTTGTGCGGTAACGAAGTCACTCATGTTGGTTTTGCGCATTAATCGACAAGACGAAAGCGTTGAGGTAATTAATGAGCCAATTCTTGTCCTCACCCCAAAGGTAAAAGATTCAACTTAGTTGACTCAATTCGGGCCTATAAGTCTTTGTAACTTGTTTTACAAGATTGCTCCGAAGGTTCTATCTAATAGATTAAAAAAATCTTGCCTGAAATCATTTCAGAAGAGCAGCATGCCTTTGTCCCAGGCAGGCTGATCATTGATAACATAATCTCTGCTTATGAATGCGTACACTTCATGAAGAGGAACAAAACATAAAAAAAATAGATTTTACGCCGTGAAATTGGATATGATGAAAGCTTATGACAGAATTGAATGGGAGTACCTGGAAGCTATTATGCTCAAGATGGGGTTTGCACCCGCCTATGTAGCCTTAATTATGCAAATGGTAAGCCCAGTCAAATTTTTTGTCCTTTTTAATGGCAGTAAGCTTGAAGAATTTGCACCATCTCGAGGGATTCGATAGGGGGACCCTATTTTCATATCTATTTTTGCTTTTGGCGGAGGGCCTTTCGTGCCTCCTAAAAATAACAAATGAATCGTCGCACCTCAGTGGTATTCAAGTTGCTCCGACAGCCCCGCCAGTAAGCCCCTTGCTCTTTGAGAATGATAGCATGTTATTTGTGAAAGCTAGTGTTGATGGAGCTAATGAGTTGTCCTCCCTATTAGAATCTTATTGCGATGCTTCTGGACGAAGAATTAACCAATTACCAGTCTTCTCTACCAAGGGATCTCCAAACAACCTCAGGACATATGTAAAAGAATACTCTCAATACTAAAAATGAATCTTTATCTAAGAGATACCTAGGAATGCCTTCTGATGTGGGAAATAGTAAAAGTGGTGATTTCAAGTTCCTCAAAGATCAAGTCTGGAACAAAGTGAAAGGGTGGATGGAAAAGATCTTGTCAGTTGGAGGAAAAGTGATTAAGTCTGTGGCTCAGGTTATCCTTGTGTATTCTATGTCATGCTTTAAACTACCTTGTAGCCTATGCGAGCATCTGAATTCGTTGATACAGAAATTTTGGTGGGGGACTAAAGAGGGCAAAAGAAAACCAAGTTGGGTTTCATGGGGTATGATGACTAGACCAAAGCAATGTGGTGGACTTGGCTTTAGGGATATTGAGTTGTTCAATGTCTCACTTTTAGCCAGACAAGCATGGTGAATCCTTATGGAGCCAAACTCTCTAAGTGCTCGGATTCTCAAAGCTAAGTATTTTCCTGCATCTGAAATTTGCATGCTGAACTGGGTTCATGTCCTTTCCAAGTCTGGAGGTCGATCATAGATGGTCATGATACTTTAGTGTAAAGATTAATTTGACGCATTGGTGATGGTCTGACAACCAACATCTGGCGGCATAATTGGCTACCACATCCTCACAACATGCGGCCGGTCTTGTGTAGAGTTCCAAACTCACCGTAGGTTGTTCAAGAGCTAATTTTAGCTAACACAAGCTGGAACCATGTGGCAATTCAGGAGATCTTTTTGCCCACGGATGCTGAAGTGATTTTCTCAATACTTTATGCACCAAACACATAGAGGATTTCTGTTCTTGGACACATGAAAAGAATGGAGTGTTTACAGTATGGTCAGCGTATCGTATGTTAGTCTCCAAAAAATTGAGACGAGAGGCATGGTTGGAGGGCAGGTCTGATTCTTCAGACTTGAATAAGGGGTAAAAGTCATGGACGAAGCTATGGAAAATAGATGTCCCTCTAAACTGAAAATATTCCATTGGAGGCTAGCCCAAAAATCCATCCCAACTGTCGATTTGCTACATCACCGGAATATTTCTACTCCCACCAGTTACAGATTATGCGGGGCGGAGGACTCATGACAGCATTCGCTCCTTCATTTCCACATTGCTCGTTGTGTATGGGTTCTCCAAGATCCCGAGTTGTTTCAAGTCCTCAGTGACACCACTGAGCCTGATGCTAAACGACGGGTCTTTGTGCTTATGGATGTTCTTCCTACTGCAGAATTCATACATGTACTAACCACCCTCTGGGCTATTTGGTACTCCCGACGGCAAGCCTTGCATGAGCATATATTCCAAAGTCCTCTAGCAAATCATCATTTTATCATGAAATACATCCAAAACGTGATGAATGTAAGCCAGAGAAGTTGCAGCAAGCTGCCACTATTCCAAGTAATAGCACCAGCCCAAGATGGGTGTGGCCTCCGGAGGGTATGGCAAAGATTCGAGTCAATGGAGCTGTTTCAAGAGCAACGAATGAGGGGTCCTGTAGCACAGTATGCAGGGATCATAACGACAACTACTTGGGCTCTTAGGCTATCAGGGTTCCTGGAATCACCGACCCGACGACGCTTGAAGCATTAGCATGCAGAGAGGCACTGGATCATAGTTACCATGGTAAATTTTAATCTGTAGTTTTTGGTTTAGCATTGTATGGACAAAATTAGGTAGTTGTCATGGGCAAATTCTAGTATGCACTAATGGCAAATCCATATGCACCCCACTGCAATTTTGCCATGTTTTATTTTGTTGAGGATTTAACTACTTTTACCGTGGCAAAATTTGACATGTATGGCCCCGATCCAAAGATTCATGCTTTTTTGCTCACATGCAAGTAAAATGTATAATGGCATGTTTACTTCATGCACCATGCCATTTTAATTTTGAATTTCATGGCAAATTTAATTCTTGGACCATGGCAAACTGTTTTTCCCTATCATTGCAATATTACTTTCATGGGACCAATGCCAATTTTACTAAATAATCGTTTGTATATTGTTTTTATTTATCTAATACCGCAAACTTAGTTTATGGACCATGGCAAACTAAATATATGGACCATGTTTAATTCAAATAACATGGCAATTTCTTATTTTGTATCACGGAAAAATTATTTTACATTCATGACATTTTTCTTATAGAAAGCATGACAAATTATAATAAAAATACAATGGCAAAATTTAGTATGCATCTACCATGGCAAGTTTTGTTCATTTTATGTAATATGCCCTTCAAGTTCTAGTTCATTGAACATATCATGGCAAACAAATTTGCGAGGATTGGTCACATGGATTTTTTCCCAAAAAGTGTGTCTTGTACATCATAGCAAAATCTGCTTTTTTAGATAGTCACACGATAATTGTATGAAAATTTGATCATCATAACACTGTACCTTTTAAATGGCTAATTTCAATTTGTAGCATGGCAATTTTTTACTTTATTGGCATGGACAAAGTTTACCTTTTTTTTGCTATGTCAAATTTACCTATACCGCCATGGCAAATTCTTTTACTTTTATTGCCATGGAAAATTTTACTTTTTATTTGCCATGGCAAAATTACCTATATTGCCCTGGCAAATTTACTTTGAAATGGATGTCAATTTAATCGCTAATGGCAATATTTTTGTCATGGCAAATTAAAATCTATGGACCTTGGCAAATTTACTTTTAATGCCATGGCATTTTTTACTTAGCATTCATGGCAAATTATACTTTCATCTTTCATGTGAATTTTTGCTTCTGTGGGACCATGGTAAATTTACTTGACGAAACATGGCAGTTACTACCTAAACAATATATTGTACACTTTCTTGTGCTCTACAAGTTGGAAATTTGTAACCCACATTTTTTGTGTCTTCATCTATCTAGTAAAAATATCTTCAATTTTTTATGCACATTTTTTGCCACTATTTATATATGCAAATTGCCATGCCTTTTTCCTTTTGAACCATTAGAAAAAAATCTTGAACCGTGGCATATTTTGCTTTCAAAGATGATGGCAATTTTTTGCGGGTCCTATCGGCATTTTTTTGTTTTCTGCCATGGCAATTTTATGAAATTAATCCATTTTTCTCTTTCTATATGTATTTCATCTATTTTTGGGGCCATGCAATGTTTTTCATTGCATGGCAAAATATTGAGCTTTACTAGTCATAGAAAAGCTGGGTTTTCTTTTTTGTCACAATAAAAAGGGTATGTGAAGCCCTGGGAAGGGAGGGTGCATGCACTGGGCCACTCCTATTTGGCGCGTAGGTCGCCAAATAGTGAGCTGGCCTGTGCCCCCTACAGTGTCAGATCCTTTTTGGGCTGAGCCGTTTCGGGATTCCTTCCCCAACGGGTTGGGTTCTTTTTTTATTTGTTTTTCATGATTTTTTATTTAATTTTCTTTTTTTATTTACATGTTTTTCCTTTTTTTTCGTTTACATTTTTTTTCTTCCATTTTTTTCTTTTTCTTTTTATTTCTTTTCTACTTTTCTTTATTTTTTATATTAATTTTTTGCGGCCATCTTACAAATTGCTGAACATATTTTCTCAATCGCGAAGAATTTCTAAAAATGATGAATTTTTTTTTGAACTCGTGATTTGTTTTCAAAATTATGAACATTTTCAAATGTGTGAACATTTTTTGAATTGATGAACATTTCTTACAAATTCGCAAACAAATTTTTTTGAAAAATTTGATGAATCGTTTGTTTTGAATCAGTGAACATTTTTCGTATCAACCTACATTTTTTGGAAATTGGGGGAACAATATTTCTAATTCACGAACATTTTTTTGGTTTTGATGAACATTTTTTTTGAAATGCATACATGTTTTTCGAATACATGATATTTCTATCAGCAAACATTTTTGAATCAATGAACTTTTTTGTAATTCATGAAAAAATCTTGAACTTTCAAAACATTTATACAAATTCATGAAAAAAAATTGAGTTTCGAACATTTGTTCAATTTCATAACATTATTTAATACACGAACATTTTTTTTCAAAACCATTAACAATTTTTAATTTCCAGAACTTATTTTCCAAAATCGTGAACATTTTCTTATTGTGCGATTTCTTTTTCAAAATCACAAACATTTTTTGAATCCGCGGACATTTTATGATTTCTTGAACATTGTTTCCCGAATGCACATTTTTTTAAAAATTGGATCCTTTTGTTATCCCAGATTAAGAATAGGAAAAAAACTAAAAATAGAAAAGAAAGTGAAAAAATAGAGAGCTCGGCAAATGAGCTGGCCCAAACGAGCGCGCTATGGAGCGAGGGGTGCGCGTTGCGGCTCCTCCTAGCTCGCAGCGTGCTGAATAGGAGCTCCCTACGAACAGAAGGTCTTCACGCAAGTGTCATACTGTAGCGAACTAAAACGTTCGCTCGGAACCCCAGGTAGATCAAACGAAATGTTCAATTTCGCTTCGTCTCTACTGAACGTCAGCGTCATATTGGCATCATGAAGAAAATATACGAATCAATTTGTATTGCTTACTTGAACTAGCAAAAGAGCCTGTGTGTTCCAATGGGTTTAGAAAATTGCTTGAAAATCTGAAAAAAATAACTTAACATTCTTTTTAGTAATCAAGGGGGGACCTCCCCCTTCTGAATATATTTCTCAAAGTGTAATGCAGGAAAAGCTGATTACAGTTGTAGCAGAATTACATAGGCACACAGACGCGTGAGGTTAGCAAAGCACGCCACGAGATAGCTGTTGGAAATATGTCCTAGAGGTAATAATATTGTATTATTATATTTTCATGTTCATAATTAAGACTTTATATTCTATGTTATAACTGCTATGATCCTAGAATATGCGAGTCAACGGAAAAATCATATGCACATGTGGAATGATAAACGGTAAAATATGATTCCTAGTCTCGCCTCTAATACTAGCTCAACTGTTGTTTGTGATCATGTTTTCTCGATCTTGAGATATACTTGTAACGATAGTCCTAAAACAACTTTGAGAGCATGACCTTAGAAGAACGATCAATTGAATCAACCCAAACTTGTTTATTATACTTTGAGATTACATCATCAGAAGTCAATTGTTATAACATGGAGTGTTAACGTGCGATTTAGTTCCTTAGACCATGACAGTATCATAGTTATTTCCTATCGTGCGATGAACTTTGGGGTTGCTCAAACATCATCTGTAACACGGTGATCATAATGAGAACTTACATGTTCATCGAAAAGTTTGACAAGGGACGAGTAAGCTCGACAGTGAAATTTACTCCTCCAACGATGTAGAGATATTCTTAGGGTCGTCTCGGTATGACGACATCAATAATCGTCTGGCTAGAGATAGGTGAATATGTCACGGGGATGCCTGGATATGTCAACGAGAAAGAAGAACAAAACCAATAACGAGGAGACCAATATAGTGAGCATGTGTATGACTCAAGAGGATACCGATATCTCTCACCCCGGGTTTTGTAAAGTATCGCGAGGCAAATGGAATAGCACATGATAATCAAAGGTTCACTCGAATGGCATTCGTGTAATCATAGGGATCGATATGGACGTCCACGGTTACGCTATCGGTGATTGATTCAAAGGGGTTTTGTTCATGTCTATGTTTTACCAAACCTACAGGGTCACAAGTTTAAGGTAATCACGATCTGCTAAGTGTTAGTATGACCAAAATATCTACTTACGAGAAGAGTATACGAGATAGACAACAATGAAAGAAATATGACAAAGGTACGAATAAAAACACCTATGACTAGGTTCCATTTTCCTTCGGGGAAATGACTTGAAGAAGGAGCTATGCCTTTGCTTCAACGGGTATAATTTGTGAAGGTCAAGACATTAATTTTCATTCTAGATGTCAGGTCCAACCAATTAAGACCAGAGAATCAACATAAAGGCTTGATAAAAAATAATTTAGAAGATTTATAGCGCTCACTCATATAGCCTGTTGAAACAGTCGAAGAACAAGGTAATCTAGAACAACAACAACAACAACAGCAGCAACAACAACAGCAACAGCAACAGCAACAGCAACAACAACAACAACAGCAACAACAATAGCAACAACAAGAACAACAACAACAACAACAACAACAACAACAACAACAACAACAATAGCAACAACAAGAACAACAACAACAACAACAACAACAACAACAACAACAACAACAATAGCAACAACAGCAGCAGAAGCAGCAGCAGCAGCAACAACAACAACAACAACAACAACAACAACAGCAGCAGCAGCAACAACAACAACAGCAACAGCAACAGCAACAACAACAACAGCAGCAACAACAACAACAACAACAACAACAACAACAACAACAACAACAACAACAGCAGCAGCAACAACAAAAGCAACACCAACAATAGCAGCAGCAACAACAACAACAACAACAACAACAACAATAGTTATTTTTAGATTAATCAACACAAGTAGTTCGTCTACCCTAAAAATGGAAAATCACTTCGACCATAAATGGTAAAAAAAGCTACAAGAGAGCAGCAAACCCTTTAGGGGTGTATCCATGTATAAAACATGTGTATTTTGCAATGACGGAGTTAATGGAATGAAGAAAAAAAGTTGCATAAATAAGAAAATAAATACTAAGCACTTCTGCCACATTGAAGATAATGCCCTCACAATGTGAGCACGAACATGCTAGATTTATTAAGAGAGCTACAACACAATGAGACCAAGACATCTACTTATAAGCAAAGTAGATGATGTAGAAAATAATGACATAACCATGACAAAGATGAGAAAATAAATATACATCCAAGTCACCCTGTTTCTTTTATGACAAGGCCTTCAAGAAGGAGCTACGTCCTCTGACATTGCCGGGTCCAACCTGTGAGGGCATGATAAAGAGTTTTCTTATGGATGTCGGGCCCAACCAATTAAGGTTGTAGCATCACTAGAAAGACTTGATAATAAAAAATAATTTGGAGCTTGTAGAACTCACTTGTATAGCCATTTTGTGTTCTGATGCAGGGGAGAAACAAAACTCCACCTATGTTGTCTCAACATAGCCGATCCCAAGCCCGGGTAAAGGAGGAGGGTTGTGATAGGCTTGGCGAGCCAATATCAAAACGCAGCCACTCTTATGGAGATGAAACCCAAAAGATTTTCATTGGGGCATAACCCTCTCAGCGCCGCACCACATCGGAACCCGGGTGTGGTGTCAAATGGGCAAGGGTCGGGCCGTCACCTCCCGGTGGCGCACCGTCTCTTGATCTAGATACTGTGGCAAGTGAGTAAGGATTGGGTCGTCGCATCCTTAGTGGTGCGCTACACCGACACCCCGGTGTAGTGGAAAATGAGCAAGGGTCTTCGCATTTGACTCGATGGGTATGAAGGGTAAGGAAGCTAGCTGAGCCTAGGAGGATCTGCTTAGGTAGCTGGAACATAGGGTCCCTAATAGGTAAGCTTCCAAAATTAGTTGATACTATGGTGAGGAGAGGTGTTGATATCCTTTGTGTCCAAGAAACCAAATGGAGGGGACAGAAGACGAAGGAGGTGGAGGATACTCGCTTCAAGCTGTGGTACACGGGGACGGCCACAAACAGAAATGGAGCAGGCATCTTGATTAATAAGAGCCTCAAGTATGAAGTGGTATACATCAAGAGACATGGGGACCGGATTATCCTGGTTAAGCTGGTAGTTGGGGACTTAGTTCTCAATGTTATCATCGTATATGCCCTGCAAGTAGGACACAATGAGAACACCAAAAGGTAGTTCTGGGAAGGCCCGGAGGACACTATCAGGAGTGTACCATTGGAGAGAAGCTCTTCATAGGAGGTAACCTCAATGGGCACATCGGTACATCTAACACATGTTTTGAAGGGGTTCATGGGGGCTTTGGCTATGGCATCAGGAATCAAGAAGGATAAGATGTCTTAAGCTTTGCTCTAGCCTATGACATGATCATATCTAACACCCTCTTTAAAAAGAAAGAATCACATCTAGTGACTTTTAGTAGTGGTCAATGTCGTGGTATTCTCAGGGGGGGCAAGATGACAGATGCCACATGGTGGCTTCATGTGAGGGCAAGACTGCTGCTGGTAGGCCTGGGAGCAAGTATGCGAGTAGCACGCGGTAGTTTACCTAGGTTCGGGGCTCTCCGGAGAGATAATACCCCTACTCCTGCATGTCTGAGTATATGTGGTATATCTGGTACAGAGTTGCTCCTGGAGCTGTATCTGAAAGCAGTGCCACAGGCATCTGGTTTCATATATGCATGTAAGTGGCATGCTCTAGTGGCCGGCTATGCCCATGACTTGTAGCTGTGAGCATGTGTGTGAGTGGATAGATGGATGGATGGCTAGCTAGCTTATATAGTGTGGGCTAGCTTAGGAAGTAAGCTATGTGGTGGCATGGGAACAAGGGGGGCATGGTGGGGTGTCATGCTTGTCCCCTGGGTCACTTTATAAATAGTGCCAGGGGACAAGTGACACTATACATGATGGCTGGGGTGACACATGAACAGTGCTCGGGTACATCCGTCTCGTTGGTGTCGGGTCGATGCAGCGGCCGACTCCACGCAGCAAGCCGGGTGGCGAGTCGGCCCGGGCAGTCGGACAGGGGGCCGCCTGGGCGGCCTGAGCAATCGGACTAACGGGCTTTGCTAGCCCCGATGTCTTGAAATATTGTCTTCCGTCTTCGGGGTACCCGTAGTCAATTACTCCGACAGTAGCCCCCGAGCCTCCGGGCAACTTGGCAAAGTTGGGCAGAGGTTATAGGGCCCCCGGGTGGGCGTAGCCTCCGAGAAAGGAGGGGGGGTTCCCCACGGAAATGATCATGCAAAAGACAAAGTTAGTCCACGCAGATATATCAAATGTTTGCTTTTAGTATTGCAAGTTTTGTGCGGAGGGTGCCGACTCGGATTTGTCCGAGCCCCCTTAATCTTTTTCGTGTTTCCTCCGCTCTTTGGCTTGTGCTCTCGCTTGCCGGACAGCCGCTCTGTAGTCTGTGGCT
Source organism: Triticum urartu (assembly GCF_003073215.2). Taxonomy (NCBI): domain Eukaryota; kingdom Viridiplantae; phylum Streptophyta; class Magnoliopsida; order Poales; family Poaceae; genus Triticum; species Triticum urartu. Next base: position 805 of record NW_024117618.1, on the reverse strand, counting down.
TAGAGTGGGCCGCAAAGTGGAGTGTATAGTACTCATACCCTGGGAGCTGTTTCGACCAAGCAGATACTCATAAAGGAAACGGTCGGGTCGCCCGAGCCGTTTTTCTTCCCGGACATTTTTCGCGTGGGTGGCCTCCAGCATTCACTCTTGCTAGCCGGACAGCCACTCTGTGGTCTGTGACTAAGAGTAGGCCTTTGGTACCGCGCATCCTACTAAGCCATCTGCGAGAACTAACATCTCGGGCCAAGCGGCCAGCCCCCGGGCCAACTCTGGCTGGCACCGGGGCGAACAGTGATGCAACTGTAATAAAATGCAGAGATAGTCCCCCGAGCATCGCTCGGAGTTATCCGTGCTTCGTGGTGCAAAAATATGCAGGTGAGGAGCTCACATTTGTTTTCGTGTAGCCGAGGCGGAGTTTGCCGAAGACAGCCGGCGCGGCTCGGCGCTCCCGGAGTGCGCCACCACACCCGCTGGGTGTAGCCTTCGAGCCTCCGGGTGCTCGAAGGGGGGTCTCGGCCGGTTAGGCTCGACCGGCCAGGTGGCGAGGCATCTTGCAGCACCCTTTTTCTTCCTTTTTCTCTTCTGCCGGCTGCTGGAAGCCGGACAAAACTCTTCTATTGTCTGCAATCTTCCATGGGGGCGCGCCAGCGCACCCATTGGGTGTAGCCCCCGAGATTCAGGCCAACTGCTGAGCAGTCAGGACGAATCTTCCGGCAACTACTTTGTCTTCTTCTTTGCGGGGGCGCGCAGCGCAACCTCTGGGTGTAGCCCCCCGAGATTCGGGCCGACTGGCCGGATCTCCCGG
>NW_024117617.1:0-11416 GCF_003073215.2 Triticum urartu | reverse complement strand
TCATATATACGTCCCAGTCTTTCCTTATCCTCTTTGATTTTTCTCCCACCCATTCAATTGTCTCATGTTTATTATCTTACCAAAATAAACACATATTTTGTTGGCAAGTCATTAAATTTTTACCAAATAAGTGCTTAACAATAAAATGACAGAGAAATCATGGCGATTGCATACAAAGATTTGGTAAGATTTTAGCGTATCAATATCTCTACTACTCAAGAAAAACACAAGGTTCCCATTTCATCTCTCTTTCGTCTAACCTTCCATATATACGTCCCACTATTTCCTTATCCTCTTTGATTTTTTCCTCCCATATATGATTTTTCTCCCATCCATTCATTGTCTCATGTTTATTATCTTATCAAAATAAACACATATTTTGTTGGCAAGTCATTCAATTCTTACCAAATAAATGCTTAACAATAAAATGGCAGATAAATCATGGCGGTTGCATACAAAGATTTGGTAAGATTTTAGCGTATCAATATAATAATATACATGGATTCTCAAAAACAATAATACAATAATAGACGTGCAGTCAGGGGCTAATCTACTAGAATGTTTATACTCCCGTTGCAACGCACGGGCAATTGTCTAGTTTATAAAAAAATCACATAATTTTTGGCACAATTACTATTTTTTACAGTGCATACAACATTATTAGAAACTTCATTTTTTTAGAAATATTATTAGAAACTTCATGACGCACTGAATAAAATCTTAAGGGCCGAAAAGTTCATTTCGGGTACAAAGGCGACTGTAGCCCGTTAATTATTCGGCCCAGTAGCCGAAATTACCTTAAGGGGAACAAGCAATGGGCCCCCTAAGGCGCTCGAAGTCCAAGAAACAGCCCAGCCTTCCCTCAAAAAAAAAAAGGCAGCCCAGCCTACCGCTGCTCCGCCTCACTATCGGCGGCGCGCAGGAGAGCTGCTGGCGGTGTTTGTTGCCGCAGCGGCCATGAGGTGATGACGGCGGCGACGCACGGCACGTAAGCTGCGCCTAGATCCCGCGCGTCTCCCACGAGGAAGATGACGGCGGGGCGGCAACATGAGGCGCGTCGCCACGTTCGCCATCGCCTTTCGGAGTGAATCAAGCGGGGCCGGAGCAGCAAGTCTACGCAGGGCGGCATGAGAAGTTGATGGCGGCGCGCGCGGCATGGAGAACGCGGGCGTCGTCTTCCTTAATTTCCGGCTTCTCCAACGCACGCGTCGGCGCAGTGAGCATCCCGAGCCCTCTACTTTTTGGGGATTTTCTTCAAGGTTCAGGATTAGGGGTAATCTATGGTTTGGGTTCCTGATTTGGGGAAAACCACTAGAGTTTTCAGTTTGCAATTCCCCTCCTACTCAATTGTTACCAGCCGTGACTAACGCGAATTGCAGCTAACAGAATTCAGTTCGGTCTTGAACGTAATCATTGGGGATTAAAACGAATCCAGTTAGCTACTAAACATGAGCATTAGCATGTGACATTGACATACCAATGAATTAAGACTTAAAACATGGTCTAACAGTGTCAGTTAATCAAATTCGGTGCATACATGATTAGATCGTTAACTTGATTAACTAGGGACTTAGGATAATCACCACATCAATAACCAGAAAAACAGTAGGAATTAATTTCAAGCACTTAGGATTGAGGAGGCAATGACCGATACATGTTTCAACACTTAATCACGAAGATCAGGCCTATAGCTTAAGCAAATAACATCAAGGTAGGCCTATTAGGGTTCTGAACAGAGATCAAGGAGCTCATGATACCAATGATAGACATAATACTTTAGGGTTAACATAAATAGAATGTTGATCTCATCATTAGAACACCCTAAACAGAGCAGAAGCATGTGTGCCTGAGATGGGCGTAGGCGCGTAGCCCTCAGAGGCGAAAACATAGTCCCATCCATGTGAACATGTGTGTCTGCACAAGGGGCATGACCTCCCTTTTATACGTGGTGCTAAGGGGACGTGACGATGTTCCATGAGCCAAGCACTTCTCGTCATATAGGACATAGGTCGCGCTCCAACGGGGCGGCGGAAAAAACATCGCCGTGTCAACCTTGTCAGTGTATGGTGACCTTCGCTACAAGACCGTTGTATGCTGCTTATAAGAATTCAATCATATTATTAGCTTGCTCCATTCCAGGGAGAATGAAATAAGATTATTAAATTATTTTATCTCAGGGACATACATTGACAGGAAGTGCACATTCACTGGAACTGTTTTTATCAGAGGCAGAATTATTGCTGGAACACGCCACAGTGCAAAGATGAATAGGACTATTATTGTCCGCAGAAACTGCCTTCGTTTTGTGAAAAAGTATCATAGGTAAGTGACACACTGGAGGACTTCAGGGCTATCTCTTATTCTTCTTACTTGTGGTGGCATCTAACTTGGAAGTGAATCCCTTTGCCTTGTAGGTATGAGCAGAGGCACCCCAGTATTCCTGCTCACATTTCTCCTTTCTTCCGGGTCAAGGAATGAGACCATGTCATCATTGGCCAGTGCTGGTATTGCTTTCTAGCTGATGTATTGTCTAGTTCTTCATGGTTTCAATTCTTTTGGCCCGCCTTAAATTACTTGGGAATGTGAGGCTTAAAAGTTGTAACCCTGTGCAAGGACTCCAAAGCTATGTCAGTCTTCCGCTTGCTTTAAAATGATTTTACAAATGAAGGAAAACATTCATTCTTTTGTTTTTACCTATACTTAACCTTTTATGGGAAAATAGTTTGTCATTCCCACATTGGGGTTGGAGTACTTGATGTAGTGCTGTATTGCCGTGGTCATAACCAAGCAACCGTAAATATTATTTTTGATTTTCTTGGGATGAAATACTCTTATGTCACAACTGTAAGTTTACTAATACACAGTGGGGTTCCAGAAACTGGGCGGTTACTTTTATTGCTTCACAACAAATTACTGGGATTCCAGGAACTGATGGATTACCAGTCCCCTGCTTGTCCGGATTCCTAAACTGGGGGACTGGACTTCATTCGATGCTGATTTTTCCTGTTCTGTATGTGCTGCATGCCTTTGTCAAAATCCGTGTGGTTGAACGTCCCTAAAGTCATTCCACCTGTGTCCACAGGTGGCACTGGGAAGAAAGCATTTACGGCAGCTTGAGCTTGTCAAACCTAGTCATTATTATAGATAAAAGTGTCCACTTAGAATTCGTCTAGCTTTGGTGTTTTGACATCTGTTGCGAGATCTTGTGCCCTCTGTGATTTATCTGAACATGCGCATTAAATGCATCTGTGCAAGTCTTGGTTTAGATATGTCTGGTCATGCAAATTGTGGCAGTTGTTGCCCAGTGGTTGGCTGGTCCTATGGGCTATGGCAGGCACACTATGAACCTTGTTTGAAGCAATATCATCTATAGCCTGTTTATTTCTGTCTTGTGATGGTGACCTGCTATTTCTTTGGTTTACAACTTACTGGGATTAAGGTAACAAAATATATTCGCTTTTTTGCCGAGCTCTTATATTTTCCTTTCTTCTGTTTTTATAGTTAAGCACACCTCTTTCGCATGATCTCATGGTTTCCTCTTTTGGATATGAGCATTTGCTAATTGTCGGGGCGAACCAATCTTTGAAGCAACTACTTGATCAGATAATGCCTGGATTCTGACAGTGACATGAACCCACCTTTTCACTTCAGGAAATGCTCCATTGTTTAGATGATAGCTGTTCCTGTGGGCAACTGGCTTGTGCGGCGTCTCAAGCTTGAAGAAAGGAGATCGGTTGTTTGCAAGGCATGCAATTTAGGCTGCTTCTTAAAGCACATTCGATCCTGTTAAAATGCCCTGAGACCCATCTCATATTCCGAAGCAATAGTGAGACTTCCAGCCATACAAATGAGCACCAAAGCCATTTCCCTCTATTTCTGTGTACCTGCTGCATTTCTGCTCTTCTTTGCCCATCTCAATAACCCAACCACTTCATTCCTTCGAGCCCTGCTTGATCTTGCAACACCATCCTTTCCATTTAATTTGCTCACAGTTCATTATTTTTCTAACTATCATCGCCATCGTGGTGCATACAACCCGCTTTGCGATGATTTCCCTCCGGACTTCCCACTGCCTGACACCGCAGCAACATCGATCTTCTGTGTCGATCCCAATGGCTGCTGTGACTTCACCACGGTGCAGTCCGCGGTTGATGCTGTGCCAAGATCCAGCCAAAAGAGGAATGTTCTGTGGATCAATAAGGGCATCTACCTGTAAGCAATTTTCCTTTGATCAGGCTGGCAGCACTCCATGTCCAAAGTGCAAAATTGATAACTGTGCTGTTAATGAAGCTGCCTTGTTACAGTGAGAAAGTGACAGTCCCTGCTACCAAGGCCAACATCACATTTCAGGGGCAGGGATTTGATCTGACGGCGATCATGTGGAATGACACAGCTAACTCGTCACATGGAACCTTCTACAGCGCTTCAGTTTCTGTCTTCGCCACCGGCTTTGTCGCGAAGAACATCAGCTTCATGGTAAGTTGGTAACTACAAACATCGCAGATCATGCTTCAGTTAAGCCACACTGCATGCACTTTGAGTAGCACTGTACGTAACTCTGTTAATCATCCTGACACTAGAATGTAGCACCAATTCCAAGACCCGGTGATGTCGGTGCTCAGGCAGTCGCTCTGAGGATCGGTGGTGACCAGGCGGCATTCTGGGGCTGTGGCTTCTTTGGGGCACAAGATACACTGCACGATGATCGGGGCCGGCATTACTTCAAGGAATGTTTCATTCAGGGCTCCATTGACTTCATCTTCGGAGATGCTAGGTCACTCTATGAGGTGAGTCAAAGTTATTTCTCAAGGAGTGGAAGAAAAAGCACCGAGTTTGTTCACTAATTGCTTGCTTCCACATGTGCACTCCTCAGAACTGCAGATTGATTTCCATAGCAGATCCTGTGCCTGCAGGGGTGAGATCCATCACTGGTTCAGTTACTGCGCATGCCCGGGAATCCAACAAAGAAAACAGCGGCTATTCATTTGTCAACTGCAGCATCGGCGGCACCGGGTGGATATGGCTCGGGCGAGCATGGAGACCTTACTCCCGTGTTGTATTCGCATACACTACGATGTCAAATATCATCGCCTCCGATGGATGGAATGATTGGAATGATCCTTCAAGAGATCAGTATGCCTCTCCTGAACTGCTAGTGTTTTCTGGAATCAACTCAGAATGCACGCTAACATCGGTTTGTTCTATGATTTCCATTGCCAGGAGTGTGTTTTATGGAGAGTACAAGTGTACAGGCGATGGCGCACACCTGGCGGGCAGAGTGCCGTACGCTCTTGAGCTCAGCGACGTGCAAGCATTGCCTTACTTGAACACATCTTTTATTGACGGTGATCTATGGCTGAAACCATACTGCGACTCACTAATATCTGCATGAAGTCATAAATTCCCAGTTTAAAGTTATCTAGCATTGTATCACAGACAAGCAAAAGGAACAAGTTAGCACAAGTCCATTTGTTGGATTCTCTCACATACCATATAGTACATTAAATCACCTGTGAAAAGTACATCATTTGGAATTTCAGAAATACTCCCTCCGTCCCACAATATAAGAACGTTTTTGACACTAGTGTAGTGTCAAAAACGTTCTTATATTTTGGGACAGAGGGAGTATATTGATTTCGACAAAGATTGGATTGTCCTCTGTCACTAATCTACATTTACTTGACCTGGTCATTGTAGCTGTAATATGCATATATGAAACAAAAAACAGTCATGGTGAAAGAAATGATCTGCACATTAGATCTAATAAACCAATGAGAGAAAAGGATACATGTCTTTAAGATAGGTTCACAAGTGTGAGAAGAAAGTTCACAGTTGCAAATCGTTCTGAATACACATTTGGTCGTTGCCTGCTATCTACTCTGCGCTTTCGGTAACATCAGCTGAACAGTTCATTTACATTGCATGAATAACTGGTGAGGTGGAAGAGAGACAAAGGAAAAAAGAGGTCTTGCCTTCTCTTAGCCAAGAGATTATCCCTTATGAAGAAAGATAAGAGATGTGTCATCATTATATGGGATTTTTTTTGTCTTCACATGTTTTCTATTTTTTTAATCATTTCATAATTTCAGGGTCTTGTAAATTTGAATGGTAGAGATAACAATTGACTATAATACATTGTATAACATGTACTATTGCCTTCTCTAGATGATGTGAAATACATAAGGAAAAGATTTCATCGATAATTGTATATGCCATACATAAATCAAAGTAACGCTACGATAGTTACTCATAACACGAAAATGCAATTTCTCGCTATTGCGAGTAATAGTGGTCGCTCGCTCACACGGTGCCCTGTTGTGGTCCAGGCCAATAGCTAAACTCGCCTACACACTTTTTTTGTTTATATGATTTTTGAAATGTGAAAACAATTCTGGTAATTACATGAACATTACACTTATGAATAACTTAGTTTTAATATGCAAACCAAACTGTGATTGGATGGTTAGAGGGACACTAGTATCCCCAGTCCATCAGGGTTCAAGTCCTGGTGTTCGCATTATTCCTGGATTTGTAAATCTCAAGATGGCATGCCGGCTCAGTCTCTCGGAGGGGTAGGGTGTGTGTGCCTTCATAGGGGTAAATGTATGCGTATATGTATGAGCGCTTGTGTCTGTACTGATGTTCAAAAAAAACTTAATTTTAATATATGTATTTTCAGTAACACACTAATACTTTTAAATATTAAAAAATATAGATAGTTAGATTATATATTTTGAGATTTATGTACAAAGAACAATTTAGTGGGTAGCACCTGAGCGCTAGGCCAACTACTGTCCGCGGCAGGCAATGTTCTCGGTATAACAGACATGTTCTCCCTATCTGACGCTTTGTACGACAGGTTGTCAGGAATTCGCACAGAGCGTTCGTTACTGGGCTGACCCAAACTGGTCAGAATCGTTATTTCGTTTGGGTGGTTTTCTTTAGTTGTCCTAGGCGTTTCTTGTCGTTTTCCCGATACAAAAATTCTTTCTGTGGTTTACTTCATGGAATTGTATTCGTGAACATTTGACCATTCATAAATATTTTCGAGAATACATGTACATTTTCACAAAATTAAGTATTTTTTATCATAAATGAACACTTTTTAAAAATTAGATGAACATTTTTATATATCCATGAATATATTTCAAAAATAACACGAACAATTTTCAAAACTCAAATGTTATATGGTGGCATGCTTATGGACACGAGACACGTACATCTCTCTACTCAAGCATTGTAATACCAGATCATTCAGTGCTCACTAAACACAAAAATAATTGACATCAGCAATATGTAAACCAGATTTTGAAATTTTAAAATCCATTACTTTCAAACCACTCAGCCATATTTGTTTCTTTGAAGAAACTAATGCATTCCCTACATACGAACACAAAACAACTTTAATGATATGTGAGCAACTATTTCTCAAACGTGCTTTTCATAACTGAGTAGTCTTTCCTACTTATAAAGTTTGGAGTTGATCGTGAGCTCACATACAGGACCAACAACCTTCACCAATAGTGAAAAGCACCTCTACACATATGTGGGACTAGCAAGCTTTCAAGAGACATAAATAAACAAATGTATTTAATCGCATGTGGAACCTAATACAAACAAAAATATAGTTCTACTTTCTTGTGAGGCCAATATCTCTCGAAGGCACAAATAACAAATGAATAAACTCGACTCCAACTCAACATTATGCTTGTTTTCAATTCCTCTTCTATACTAAGTTCTTCCGGTTTTATATTACACAAGCGAGTGAACAAATTGTAGTTCTAAGAGATAATAGACACTGTCATCTATCAATCCACTATCTTGTGCAGTCAACCGAGTAAGGCATATTCTTGTATGTTTCAACATTCAAAATGTTGTGCCTTTCGCATGACATACTATTTTTTGATAAAAGGTGGATTTTATTGACTCAAAAGAAGCATCAAGTGGATACAAACCCAAATAGCACACATCCGGCTTCTGCATAGTCAAAACATGCTAGAAAATAACATAGTCATATAAGGCCAAAGCTATGTGTACGTGGGGAAAAAGAAAAATCTAAAGTGATCAGATCCATGATTGGCAAGTTACAACAATGACCATATGCACACCAATCATCTCATGACATCACACAGATCATGAGATTTTTTAGCAGCAACACCTTCAAGAAATGAGCGACACTCAAGCATTGTCGTCACCGAATCAAACCACATTGCCAGAATCTAGGTTTTCACAGGGCATACTATGATTGCTTAAGATTCTCAAATGCTCACCTCATGACCTTTAATTGTATTTTGGCTCTTTTCAATCGTGAACCACGTGCAAAGGCTGCAAGACATCAACATATTTAGACGATTTCCTAATCGAGTGACTTAACTCCTCGTATCTTATAGCTTTGTAGAAATGCAAGGGGCATTGTGCAAGTGTATAAGTCTATAACACTAAGCTCCCTAATTTTAAAGTGCTCAAAATCAATTGAGGTCTCCAATTGAAATTGGGTCATCCGATTTTGACCAGGTCAATAATTTCACAAAGCTCTTTCATTCAAATCTTTTATACTATACATAGAATGGGCCAACGGCTGCAAAAGGCACATGAACGTGCCCTAGATGCATCTTTCTATAAATAAGTGAACACGTTTTGAAATTATATGCATATTTTTTAAAATGTGTAAACACCTTTTTCAAATATGTGAACAAATACATTTTAACTACGTACCTAGCGTGAGAGGCTGAATTGGGCTTCCGACTATGTGCTGCTAGGAGCGTCACATTGGTGGGGCATCTCCATCATTGATCTTTAAACCATGTGCATTCGCCTGTACCGTGCTGTCCAATATGATACTCCATTCATCCGTGGACCCATTTAGATGTCTTTTTTCTCGCAAGCCAAGAGGGGGGGGGGGGGGTGGCTGCGACTGCCACGCACGCGTATGACCACCTAGTCTCATCAAAAACCCTCTCCCTCACCCACGCCCTTTCTCGCCCGAAGCGGTTTCCTACATTCATGCTGCTTTAGAGCACTAGCGCTGCATTGATGTCGGCCTAGAGCTGACGTGGCCTTTCACTGGTGTCGGCATTGAAGCGGCTCACCGGCTAAGAGCACCGCTCACGCTGTGTCCCGGTCTCCGTGCCCGTTCAATGTCAGAGAGGCGTTACTAGACGGGACGAGACAAATATCTACCGCACTCAAGCAGGCTGCCTGTCCGCCCGCCTGCCATCATTAAATAGGCACGTCGACCGAGAAACTAACTCCGGCCCCGCATTGACACACTGCTACCTCTTGAGCACTGCGCTGGTTTTCCCGGAAAGAGGAAAGGGTGATGCAGCAAAGTAGCGTAAGTAGTTCCCTCAGTTTTTGAGAACCAAGGTATCAATCCAGTAAGAGACTACACGCAAGTCCCTCGTACCTACACAAACAAATAAGAACCTCGCAACCAACATGATAAAGGGGTTGTCAATCCCTTCACGATCACTTACGAGAGTGAGATTTGATAAAGATAATAATAATAAGATAACTATTTTTGGTATTTTTATGATATAGATTGAAAGTAAAGATTACAAAATAAATGGTGCCAGAAATAGCTAGTTGACGGGAGATTAATATAATAGAGAATAGACCCGAGGGCCATAGGTTTCACTAGTGGCTTCTCTCAAGATAGCATAAGTATTACGGTGGGTGAACGAATTACTGTCGAGCAATTGATAGAAAAGTGCATAATTATGAGAATATCTAGGCATGATCATGTATATAGGCATCACGTCTGTGACAAGTAGACCGAAATGATTCTACATCTATTAATATTACTCCACACATCGACCGCTATCCAGCATGCATCTAGAGTATTAAGTTTATAAGAACAGAGTAATGCATTAAGCAAGATGACAAGATGTAGAGGGATAAACACAAGAAGCAATATGATATAAACCTCGTCTTTTTATCCTCGATGGCAACAGTACAATACGTGTCGCTGCCCCTGCTGTCACTGGGAAAGGACACCGCAAGATTGAACCCAAAGCTAAGCACTTCTCCCATTACAAGAAAGATCAATCTAGTAGGCTAAACCAAACTGTTAATTTGAAGAGACTTGCAAAGATAACCAGTCATACATAAAAGATTTCAGAGAAGAATCAAATATTGTTCATAGATAAACTTGATCATAAACTCACAATTCATCGGATCTCGACAAACACACTGCAAAAAGAGTTACATCAAATAGATCTCCAAGAAGATCGAGGAGAATATTGTATTGAGATCCAAAGAGAGAAGAAGCCATCTAGCTAATAACTTGGACCTGAAGGTCTGAGGTAAACTACTCACACATCATCGGAGAGGCTATGGTGTTGATGTAGAAGCCCTCCGTGATCGATTCCCCCTCCGGCGGAGCTCCGGAAAAGGCCCCAAGAAGGGATCTCTTGGGTACAGAAGGTTGCGGCGGTGGAAATAGGGTTTCGTGGTGCTCCTGGATGTTTTCGGAGTATATGGGTATATATAGGAGGAAGAAGTAGGTCGGTGGAGCCACGAGGGGCCCACGAGGATGGGGGGCGCGCCCAGGGGAGCAGGCGCGCCTCCCTGCCTCATGGCCACCTCGTTGATTTCTTGACGTCTACTCCAAGTCCCCAGGATCACGTTTGTTCCAAAAATAACTCTCCCGAAGGTTTCATTCCATTTGGATTCCGTTTGATATTCCTTTTCTTTGAAACACTGAAATAGGTAAAAAAAACAGCAATTTGCACTAGGCCTTGGGTTAGTAGGTTAGTCCCAAAAATAATATAATAGTGTATAAATAAGCCCATTAACATCCAAAACAGATAATATAATAGCATGAAACAATAAAAAATTATAGATACATTGGAGACGTATCAAGCATCCCCAAGCTTAATTCCTGCTCGTCCTCAAGTAGGTAAATGATAAAAACAGAATTTTTGATGTGGAATGCTACCTAGCATAATTCTCAATGTAATTTCCTTTATTGTGGCATGAATGTTCATATCCGAAATATTCAAGACAAAAGTTTATTGACATAAAAACAATAATACTTCAAGCATACTAACTAAGCAATTGTTGGGGAACGTAGTAATTTCAAAATTTTCCTACGCACACGCAAGATCATGGTGATGCATAGCAACGAGAGAGGAGAGTATCGTCCACGTACCCTCGTAGACCGTAAGCGGAAGCGTTATGAGAACGCGGTTGATGTAGTCGTACGTCTTCACGATCCGACCGATCCAAGTACCGAACGTACGGCACCTCCGAGTTCAGCACACGTTCAGCTCGATGACGTCCCACGAACTCCGATCCAGCAGAGCTTCACGGGAGAGTTCCGTCAGCACGACGGCGTGATGATGGCGATTATGTTGCTACCGACGCAGGGCTTCGCCTAAACACCGCTATGATATGATCGAGGTGGATTATGGTG
>NW_024117616.1:0-10420 GCF_003073215.2 Triticum urartu | reverse complement strand
ATATTGTAGCGGTGCTTAGGCGAAGCCCTGCGACGGTAGAACATCAAGATCGTCACCACGCCGTCGTGCTGACGAAACTCTTCCCCGACACTTTGCTGGATCGGAGTCCGGGGATCGTCATCGAGCTGAACGTGTGCTAGAACTCGGAGGTGCCGTAGTTTCGGTGCTTGATCGGTCGGGCCGTGAAGACGTAATACTACATCAACCGCGTTGTCATAACGCTTCTGCTGTCGGTCTATGAGGGTACGTAGACAACACTCTCCCCTCTCGTTGCTATGCATCACCATGATCTTGCGTGTGCGTAGGAAATTTTTGAAATTACTACGTTCCCCAACACACGACACATGGTTGTTTGGACGAGTTTATGTGTGATTTTCTTATTTCTGGTGTTTTCCTTTGGTTTTTTCTTGACTTTTATCTAGAGTTTTGTCTTTTTTTCTAACGTACAATGGTTTGGGCGTACAGACTAATCATTGGTGTAGATTACACAGAGCGGGGAGTACAGGTTACATCGTGGAGGAAGCGTTGTTTGCAGTGTAAATGGAGCACATATTGCATCGTGAAGTCCAAGTTGCACTGCATATATGGAGAGTGTGAGTTCCATTGTATGGGAGTACATGTTGCATTATACAGTGAGTACATGCTACGTTAGGGAGTACTCCCTCTGTAAAGAAATATAAGAGCGTTTAGATCACTACTCTTATACTTCTTTACGGAGGGAGTACAAGTTGCATTAAATGAGGAGTACATGTTGTCGGAGTAGTACGTGTTGCACTGTGCATGGAGTACAAGTCGCGCCAAGGAGTACAAGTTACACTGAACGGGGAGAGCATGTTGTGTTGGAGTAGTACGTTTGCACTGTACATGGAGTACAAGTCACGCTAGGGAGTGCAAGTTGCATTGAACGAGGAGAACATGTTGCGCATGAGTTGTACATGTTGCACTGTACGGGGAGTACAAGTTGTGTCAGGGAGTGCAAGTTGCATTGAATGAGGAGGACATGTTGCGGCAGAGTAGTACGTGTTGCACTATACGGGGAGGACAGCTGTAGGAGAGTACATGTTGCGTTATAAGAGAAGCATTATACAGCGAGTACATGTTGCTTGAGGGAGTATAAGCTGCACAGTATGTGGAGTATAAGTCATGCCAGGAGTCCAAGTTGCATTGGGGGAGGAGAACATGTTGCTTGGCGCAAATACATATTACACTGTATGTGGAATACAAGTTACACTACATGGGAGTACACCTCCCGTGGGGAATATAGTTAATTCACCCAGTGATGTACATGATGTTTTTAATGAGAGAGTGAAGTACATGTATGTTTTTTGTTTTTTGTGGCCGAAATCACTATTCTGACCTTGTCAGAGAACTTTAGCAGAAAATGACCTCTCCCAAAAAATTAGCATGATTTGACCCTTTTTGAAATGCCAAGGCTCGTGGCATTACAGCCCCACATAGAAACGTCGAACCAGGAGGTGTAGCTGAAGGAAATATGCCCTAGAGGCAATAATAAAGTTGTTATTTTATATTTCCTTATTCATGATAAAGGTTTATTATTCATGCTAGAATCAGATTGATCGGAAACTTAAATACATGTGTGAATACATAAACAAATATTGTGTCCCTAGTATGCCTCTACTAGAGTAGCTCGTTGATCAAAGATGGTTAAGGTTTCCTAACCATGGACATGTGTTGTCATTCAATAACGGTATCACATCATTAGGAGAATGATGTGATGGACAAGACCCATCCGTTAGCTTAGCATAATGATCATTCATTTTTATTGCTATTGCTTTCTTCATATCAAATACATATTCCTTCGACTATGAGATTATGCAACTCCCGGATACCGGAGGAATACCTTGTGTTCTATTAAACATCACAATGTAACTGGGTGATCATAAATATGCTCTACAGGTATCTCCGAAGGTGTTTGTTGAGTTGGCATAGATCAAGATTAGGATTTGTCACTCCGAGTATCGGAGAGGTATCTCTGGGCCCTCTTGGCCATACACATCATAAGCTAGCAAGCAAATGACTAAGGAGTTAATCACGAGGTGATGTATTACGGAACGAGTAAAGAGACTTGCCAGGAACGAGATTGAACTAGGTATGAAGATACCGACGATCGAATCTCGGGCAAGTAACATACCGATTGACAAAGGGAATTGCGTATGTTGTCATAATGGTTCGACTAATAAAGATCTTCATAGAATATGTAGGAGCCAATATGGAAATCCAGGTTCCGCTATTGGTTATTGACCGGAGAGGTGTCTCGGTCATGTCTACATAGTTCTCGAACCCGTAGGGGTCCGCACGATTAACGTTCGTTGACGATATAGTGTTATATGAGTTATATGTTTTGGTGACCGAATGTTGTTCGGAGTCCCGGATGAGATCACAGAAATGAAGAGGAGTCTCAAAATGGTCGAGAGGTAAATATTGATATATAGGATGATGGTATTTGGACACCAGAAGTGTTTCGGGATGTACCGGGAAGGAATCGGGTCACCAGAAGGGGTTCCGGGCACCCTCCGGCAAGTTATGGGCCTTGTGGGCCAAAGGAGGGGACAGACCAGCCCACAAGGGGGCTGGTGTGCCCCCTCCCTTGTTTGGCCAGCCCTAGGGAAGGAAATGGGGGAGAGCTAGCCCCTCATGCCTTTCCCTCTCATGGGAGAAAGGAAAGGGGGGCGCCACCCTCCTCTACCTTTCTCCGCACTCCAAATAATGAAAAGGGAGGCGCGGCTTGGGAGGGACCCCAAGTAGGATTCCTCCTACTTGGGTGTCTCCTTTGGCTGCTCATCCCTCCCTCCCACCTATATATATGCGGGAGGGGGCGCCTACCACACAACAGACAATTGCCTAGCCATGTGCGGTACCCCCCCCTCCACTGTTTACACCCCCGGTCATATTTTTGTAGTGCTTAGGCGAAGCCCTACGGAGATCACTTCACCATCATCGTCACGACGCCATCGTGCTGCCGGAACTCATCTACTACCTCGCCGTTTTGCTGGATCAAGAAGGCAGAGGACGTCACCGAGCTGAATGTGTGCAGAACGCGGAGGTGTCGTACGTTCGATACTTAATCGGTTGGAGCGCGAAGAAGTTCGACTACATCAATTGCGTTGTTAAACGCTTCCACTTATGGTCTACGAGGGTACGTAGACATACTCTCTCCCTCGTTGCTATGCATCCCCATGGATAGATCATTGCGTGTGCGTAGAATTTTTTTTGTTTTCCATGCAACGTTTCCCAACAGTTGCTGGCCTTGCCGAAATGGTGTTGGCCGCCAACGTGGCAGAAAGAAACGCTAGACCATACCGTGTTGCTAGAAAGGCTTGATCCCCTGGTGTTTTTGATCTGAATAGGTAAGTGGTCCCAGGGCCGCGGGTGGGGCTCTCACCCACCACTCACCCCACAATCTTCCTCCTCATTCCCCACCCAAGTTGCAACCATCTCCCCTATCTCTTCTCCACTCGGTCCTCCTTTAAATCCTTCTAAATCGGTGGCATTTGTCCATGGATTGTGTGTCTTTTCCATTCCTAGAGGTAACCTCCTTCACCTCCCAAGTTCTGATTGGATGGAGTGTTATATTTGGATGGTTTGTTCATGTGACTCCTAACCCTAGTTGTGAAGATTTCTCCCAAAAATAATCCTTGAATTGTTGATACTGTGACTAGTATGATGTTTGTGATGTTTAGTAATGAGTATGGTTGGTCCAATAGTGGTTTAGGGTTAGTGCTAGTAATGAGAATGAACAAAGCTTAGGGTTTTGGGTTAGGGTTACTGTTAAAATTTAGGGTTAGGGTTAGTATTAGAAATTGTTCTAACTTGTTTTGTATGTCATGTGGTAGATTTGTCATTGATACTTGTAAGTACTTACGATGCCATTGTTTTTTAGATGGAGAGGATCATGAATGTTCATTATGCTGACAAGACGACATTTGTGAATGGTGAGATTGTTCACAACGGTGAGGAAGTGTTGACATTTTTTTACAAGTCCTACGTTTTTTAGGATTACAAGTCCTGGTTATGAGGAGGTTGTGGAAGATATAATGATTTCATTAAATTGGATGGATCTATGTGGGCCAAGCCAAAAATGCCGGGGGTTTGGCGTTTCTATTTGGGGCAGTAACGCCACAAGTCTTGGCGTTGCTAAAAAGGGTAAAATCGTACTAAAAATCAAGGGAGGTCATTTCGTGCTAAGGTTTTCTGACAAGGTTTGAACAATGATGGGGGGTACAAGTATGTTACAACAGTGGGTACAGGTCCTAGTTAGTTCGTATGGGGAATACAAGTTGCGCTAGAAAAGAAGTTCTCGAAACTTATTAATATGGAATCTAATTTTAAGGATTTTGACGCGATGAAAACAGTTTGTAATTTGGACGATCAGTTTAGGTGATAAATCATTTTAAAAGGTATTAAAAAATCTCATGAAAAAGAGGGTTTTTTAACATGGTCGCTCTTACATCTTCTTTTCAGATAAGAGGTAAGAATATATAATAGATCTGAACCGTTGATTTCATTAAATAGTGGGTTTGATTAATCTTACCTTCTTATCTTCCATGTGAAAAGAGGGGGTAAGAGGGAGAGTAATTCATGCTTTCCGTAAAGTCCGTTGGAATATGTCCGGTCGGTAAGGGTGACCATGTTAAAATTGCTCCGTAAAAGAAGAAATACGTACGAGCCTTTTCTTCCCTTAACAACAGATTTCTGGATCCTCGGAACATCTGGGCGTCTTCCTAGTTAATCTAGTGCACACTGGATCTATCCTACTACGTACCCGGCTTCATATGGACGAGCAATCAACAAACGAGCCAACGGCGGCACGTAGTGTGGTGCGGGGGCTACTCGGTCGGCGGAGCAGCTCCGAAAGACCGAAACCCAACCGGCAGCGCGCGACCCTCGTCGCAAGCTTAGATGGATTTCAACACGGAGGATCACAAAATAATCATGAGTGCCCCTATGATCATGGCAGCAAACAAAAAGCTGTCCTCACAGCGCAGTGGATGCACTCAAGCAGATTCATACACAGCGGATCGCAAACCCAGGGAGCAGAGCAGATCTACAAGAAGGAACTGACCTGGGGAGGGCGGAGGAGGACGGAGTCCAATCTTGCTGAGAAACCCTCGACCTCCGCATAGCTGAGCTGAGCACCCGACTAGAGATGAATCCGGATATGACCTAGGTTACCCACCAAGTGTCAAGTGTGGTATAGTAGTAGTAGTAGTAGTATGAAAGACGACTCAGAAATATTGATTGATGGGCATGTCATACCGGTCGCCACCCCAAAATCTTCATCTTTACCACTTTAAAGATTCTCCTTCCCTTCCTTTAGTGACACATACATACATTTATATACGCCTTTTAAACGTGCGGGGTTGGTGGGAACCGGTCCTTGTGTCAGGTTTCGCCGTGTGTCAAAAGTGGCATTATGTGATTGTGAATCAAAACTGGAACAGAATGGCCAAAGCTTTGTCATATTATACTAATACTAATAATAAAGCAGACGGAAATAATTACAAATGATGAGTTCCACTAGTAGCTACTAGCAGTAGGTAGTACGAGTCCCCATCAGTTCTTCAGAATTTCATACAGCTAGTTTCTTTCTCTCCCTTTATATGGCAGTGTGACGAGCCAAATAGGCACAGCCAGCGTGGATGGTTGCAGCTGCTCGTGCTCGGACGCTCAAGCTCTCCGCGTCAACAACTCGGACAATCAGATTGGTGGTGGTCTTGTACTCCAGGAACTGCCAACAGTGTCGCAAACCGCTGCTGTTGAAGAACAACTCGATCAAAAGCTCGATAGTTTCTGGGTTTTGGACTGATGCTAAGGGCTCCAAGCGTGCAGGCTTTTAGATTCATGGTCCTGGTAACATGTGATCAGAGCATTTTTCCAGGGCTGTCCTTATCTCCTTCAGCATCTCGTCGATCCCGATGTGCCTCCTGCAAGGGCAGGAAAACAACGGAAATGACATTTTATAACAGAAGAAGAGAACAGTTTCTTGCGACACCGAGTGAATTAAAGGGGAAAATGTGTTGAATTTGTACAACTTGAGGACATTTGAAGCAGTGTACGAGAAAACTCATGGTGTGATAATAATGCAAGTGTCACATGAGGAGGCTTACAAATTAATCAAATATCAAATGAAAACAGCAGATATTAGTCTCCCCATGCACTAGGGATCGGATCATACAATATATCAAGCACCCCAGACCCCAGAAGAGATGAGGTGGAAAAGCAAAGCGCGGTTTTGTATTGATCAGCAGACCAACAGATTTACGAGCTGTTTAAGTGAACATGGTAAAAGAATGTGTTAAGTTGGTCTGGTGAGAAGACTTACAGTACGCTTGCGCCAATTACAGCTTGAGGCCTTGGGTAGTCTCCAAGTTCCTTATCATCATCTTCTGAGGTATGGTGTCTGTTGAAGTTTTCATTTAGTTTTCCTTTGCTGGCATTTTTGTCATGGCATTCTCCACAGCCTACTGAAGATATTTCAAGTGCCAATGAAGATAACCTATCTTGGGCCTACAACGGAGAAAAACATTGTTAGGGCACCAATCATGCCAAGAAAGATCTAGAAAACTAAATGCTAAAAACCAGGGAAACCATAGTTTGATCCAAATTAAGTAGGAAATTGCACCTTAGGAAGATCAATCTTGTTCAGGACCACAACATAAGGCCGCTCCAGGTATTTGGGGTTATACATCCTTAATTCCTGTACAGAGATGATTGTCAGATGATCATTCAACATTGAGACTATACTTGAGAAACTAAACATAGACATATGATTCAGTTTTCTCACAAGGCTTACATTTGAAATAAGATTTTGCAATCCCTTAGCAAAGCAACTATTATCCTACAGATCCTACTACCAAGTTCCAACTAACTAGATCTTAATAGTTAATACTTAACAGATAACAGAATTGTTGGTGCAAGTGCCGCTACTCTGATCAGTCCCTTCCCTTTAGTTCTATTGATTAGACTTCCTATATACAAAGGGCAATAAGATTATGCTAACAACAAATGAAAACAATAAATAACAAACTGTCCCACTACTGATGCTAGTGTAGCTTCCAGGTTCAGGGTTATAGCTATGGACAAATTATATAGTGAATGTCATTGCAATTCTCAAAACAAAATAGGACTTGGGAATGATGAAAGCAATTAGTTACTTCTCTGACAATCTTATAATTGTTCACAGGGTCATCAGCAGCAGCATCAACGACGTGGACGATTACCCTCGTTCTCCTCAAATGTCTCAAGAAATTGCGACCAAGACCCTGCGGTGCAATTAAAGCACATGATAAATCCACAGAGGCTAACCACGGGAAGCAACAAGACGACACCTTCAAACAAACATTGTGCAAATAACACAAAGGTAAACGGCACCTTGCCCAGATGAGCGCCCTCAATAAGACCCGGCAAATCTGCCAATGTTGCTCCAGAGGAAAACTGCAACGCCCCTAAAGTGGGATCTCCACCAAGCCGGCCAAGATTTGGCATTAATGTAGTGAATGGATAATCAGCAATGTCTGGTCGTGCAAGCGTTATAGCTGATAGAAGTGTTGATTTTCCAGCATTTGGAAGTCCCTGAAAATGCAAATGAAGACGATTAGGCCAACATTGCGATATGCCAAAGAAATAGATCTGAAGCAAGCCTTGAAGACCTGATAATCCAACACTGAACCCTAAAAGTGAAACAGAAGGGACTCTTAGCAACTGCAACCCTTCTAACCCAGAGTCATCTCTTGACTCTTGTATATAGAAAATGATCTGAACACCTTTTTCCTAATAAAAAAGAGAGAGAAAATCCATTATGTAGCAGTGCAACACTCTTACCACAAGGCCAACATCTGCAACCACCCTTAAGATTAACTCCAAGCTTATTTCCTCACCAGGCTGGCCATGCGTTAATACCTACAGAAAAAGGAGATGAGACAAAATCACACCCAAAAAAAGTAGAGGTGAAAATGGAGAAAACTAGTCAGCAAATAAAGATGTTGTTATTTGAAATATTTGGATAATCCTAAACTATACTGATAGGATCAGATAACACCGAATACCACGCATTTGGTGTACAGTACTGTTAAAGAATTCTTATGTACTCATTGGCATTAGCGGCGGAGCATCTGTTTGTTTATCACTCATTACCAATTTGCGATGGGCATCGCATCAGTTGGAGACATGTAAACAGTATTGCTAGACGTGCGAGAACTTCGAGTGGAGGCAGAGAACTAGATTGTACTATGCTCTCTGATGGACCAGTGGTATTATTATCTATGTAGAACTAGAGTAACCATAAACACTAAACAATGCAGCACCATGAACCTCTCTGCAGGACCGCTCAGCGCCTCGCTCACCAGAACATGCCGCACAGCCCATCATGCATGTTCTGCGGCCAAACTCTGGAGACAATGCACCACCTCCTTGTGGACTGACTGTTCTACAGGATCGTCTGGCACAAAGACCTCTCCTGGATCCATGCCCCCTCCTGTGGCCCGAAGCCCTCATCGACTGGTGGGACGTTGCAAAGCAGAGGACTCTGAAGGAACGGCGCAAAGCCCTTGCAACTTGCAAGCACCATACTCCCCACGTCCTGGATGCTCTGGAAGCACAGGAACAAGTGCACCTTTGACAACATGCGCCTGGACTCCAACGTCCTTCTTAGGGACATCGCTGATGAGGGTTGCGCGTGGGAGCAGCTGGGTTGGCAGCCTGTCAACCTGAAGGCTGGGATGTCCACTGATTCATCCTGGCAGCGCCTTTGCCTTTGTTGTGTTTAATGTTTCCTACCTGCCCTGCTTGGGCATGTAATTAACTTTGTTCCTGCCTTTTCAATATAATGAGATGCAGAGCTTTTGCGTTTTCTTCAAAAATAAAAATAAATACTCCCTCCGTAAACTAATGTAAGAGCGTTTAGATTACTAAAGTAGTGATCTAAATGCTCTTATATTAGTTTACGGAGGGAGTACTAAACAAGCAGTGCATTATAAGAAACACAGAGCATTTTGTTCTGATCAATCCTTCCCTGATTTAATGACCCTAATAAGACAACCTATTGGTAAAAATGGCATCGAATATATACCATCAAATCCAGGATTATTTCATAGGTAACAACTTACCTTATCAGTAACATCACGCATGACATTAGGCGATAAAGCCATGGCTTTCCCTCTTTTGTAATCGGGCGCATCGATCAAGCTGATCTGCAAAAGTGAAGTAAATATGTAAAACCATAATAATGATAGCAAGCATATGTATCATACCAAATGAAAAAGAATATCAGAAAACAATGAAAAGTGTCCACTACACTGTTTTACAT
This sequence comes from Triticum urartu, assembly GCF_003073215.2. NCBI lineage: Eukaryota > Viridiplantae > Streptophyta > Magnoliopsida > Poales > Poaceae > Triticum > Triticum urartu. The sequence goes on along the minus strand of NW_024117616.1, from coordinate 1,095 downwards.
GAGGTACTCACATACTCAGCTACACTGGAATCTGTATTCAGAGGAATAGGCATGGTTATCGCCATCTCAACTAGTCACAGTGAGATTTGCAATTGTCTCCATACCCACCTGGTTATAGACAAACTCAGATTTTCTCCCGGAGCAGCAGCCCTTTAGGACAACCGGGCCAGGAATTTTAACGTGCAGTGGAGGTCGTAAGAAACAGCAGATCCGACGGTCAGAAACGCCTCAGTCACTAAAACGGATGGCCAAAAATGAAGGAGGCGTGCGAGGGCTGGGATTAGGCTCAATTTTACTGTCCTAAATGCCATCCGCTGGTAACGCAATCGTACCCGGTAACAATCTAGTTATAGACACTGATACAGCCCTCAGAATGCACTTTGGGTATATTATCAGATACAGGTTTTCAGGGGTAGAACGATTCAACTTAAGTGTGTTGAAAGTACACAAATGCGTCTTGACATGTTAAAATTGGTTAACTCCGATACTTCGCAAGCAGTTTACACAGTTTTCCTGCAAGTGCCATAAACCAGAGCATCATCGTGAAATGGTTACTAAGCTCTATAGAATTTGTGCTGTCCATAAGGAATAACTTGGGTCTGCTATTGCTGAAGCAAAACCCATGGCTCCTAGCATAGTTGTGGAAATGTTTGCCAAGTGTCGTACGCATTTGCAGACAGAAATTCAGTCACTCTGTTTTAACATTCTAACACGACGATACAGATTAACATCTACCAACTCACCCCGCCCTGTCCACCCCTAGCGACGAGCACCTCATCACCAGGATGAGCCAAATCGGCAAGAACAGACCCTTTCTTGCGCCTCACAACGGTACCTGCAATTCAGTGAGCAGGCAAGGCATCATCAGAGTCAGACGCCTAACCTCACAGAGCCACAGAGCAAAAATTGCTCCGCGTTCACAGCAGCAGGCCTACAAACCTACAGGCACGGGTATCCTGAGCGTCTCCCCGGCGGAGCCGTTGTGCATCCGGGAGCTGAGGGTGCCGGTGGCCCCGACGTTGCCGCCCCTCTTGGCGCAGTGCCGGGCCTTGGCGTGGAACCCCAGCAGCGACTCCTCCGCCTCGTCGGCGTACA
>NW_024117615.1:0-12309 GCF_003073215.2 Triticum urartu | reverse complement strand
CGTCCCTGAGAAGTTCCCGCTGGAGAAGCAGGTGGTGGTGCGCGCCCCCGGAGAAGACGGCGCGGTGGTGGCTGGCCGTGTGGGAGGGGAGGAGGAGCGTCGCCATTGGGGTGCTGCCACTGGTGGTGGTGTCAGTCAGTGCAGCGCCGGGGTTGGGGATAAGCCGCCGCGGGGTTTAGTTATGGGCCGTTGATGAGGCGCGGCCCGTGGGCTCGGACCATAATGGTGCGCTCGTACTGGGCCAATTTGCCACGCCTCAAGCTCGACGTCCGGGGCTTTAGTTTGTGCCTTTTCCTCACTCAAGCGAGAGATAGTTTGAACTTTTTTTGTCTACAAAACATAGTTTGAGCTTTTTGTTCCCTCAAAAAAGTAAAAACTTTTTCCTACCCGCAGCGTCGTTGATATACCTGTTTTCGCCCCTCAAATCAAAAAAGAAGAAGAAAAAAAGTTGAAATCCTCTTTTCTAGTCAATGAAGAAAGGACGTTCAAGCACACCATTGTCCATGTCAACACAAGGGGGATGGAAAAAAGAAGAGAGAAAAATGACTCCATCTAACAGGTAGGTCCACATGGATATGCAAAGTCGCAAACTGGCCGATTGCCAGACTCTAGAAGAGACTCTCAATACAGGTTCGTTCTACATCAAACTGGAAACAGCAATGTACATCCACCGCATCACATGCGTGAAGAGATGGAGGACTCCCGTCCAGATCGCCTTCGCCTTCACCGCCGTCGCCGCTTCGACTGCACCTGCTGAATGTAGGGCAGAGATGAATTAGTCGCAACTCATAAAAGCATGCCACCAGTCGTTATAAAATTATTATGTCAAGTTTCGTTATAAATTATGCTAGGTTTCGTTGCTGTTCTTCATGTGTTTCTTCTATTCATGCATTTCCATTTGGTGTTTCTTCTATTCATTCATGCATTTCCATTCATTTGCGTCCCAATGGCCGATGGGCCCCTGGTTTTAAGCAATTATTTGTACCTACAATAAAACATGGCAGCTATCTAAAAAGGACGGGCCAGGTGGGGTCTGGGGAAGGATTATACGAGGCAAGCCTTACCCCTGCACAGTGTAATGCAGAGAGGCCACGTCGAACCCAGGACCTCTTGGCACAAGTGGGGAGTGCTTCACCACTGCGCCTCCAACAATACATGACGGCTATATCAAAAGGAAAGAAAATACAAGATCATCTATGCCTACTTCCACTAAATTAGAAGATCCTATGCATCGTTGGTTTTGCTAGTGATACAAATTAAGAATCAATGCAGCAACAATTTAATCAATTAAAGCATCAAATTACTTACCTTCTCATCTGATTCGCCTGTAGATTCATGGGAATTTTCGTTCTTGACTCCATTTCCATTTCCATTTTCAGCAACACAACCTTCACATGTAAAATTCTCAAGTTTCTTTGCTTCTTTGATGGTCTTTCCAATACAAGCAGGGTGAAACCTGGGGACAATGTTTCAGGACATCAACAAGATATTCTGGAACTACTATTCAAAGATATACTAGTTTTGCCAAAATGGTCAGAAAAGCTGAAAGTGCTACAGAGTGGCTGATACATGAAAATGGATGATGTATGTGAAGAAAGACTATAATGTTCTCAACTAGCTATCTTATTTGAATTTATAAATATTCTGTTGAAAGGAGTAATGCAATTTTTAATTGCAGAAACTAAATGCATGTAAAGACCATACAATCTTTGAAAAGGTCAAGAACTTGAAAGCGCAACTCTCAAAGGTGGATATCACATAACGGAATCGCTATCTATTCCAAGTACTTTTTGCCCAAATCACCTTGTCTCCACACTTTTATAAACATGCATGAGCTCAAACAATCACGCATGAAGCCAGGAATTTGACTATGCAACACTTGGCCCAAAATGAACTACTATTACTAATTAATCTTCTCTGATGTTCAGTATCAGACTACCAAATTGCAGTAACCAGTGGTAGATTAACTTTTTAGCCTGCTAGAGCCCCTTAATCGGTTGTGTAGTTTGCACCTGTGAAATTTAGTTGCTTTGCTGCTAGTGAGAAAAAATGCTTTTACAAAGGTAATAGGATGCTGAACATCTTGACTTCATTGAATGACACAAATGCAAGATAGTCTCCACGTTACAACCATTCTGGTATAGAGAAACTAAACGAATGCATCAACTGAAACTTACCAATCAGAGCATTCCTCACACTGGATCATAAGATCGTCAGGGTTGTATGGCATCTCACACTTACAAAACCTGTTGTGTTGTTAGAATAAGAGATGGAAAGGCAGTTAATTAGTACAAATAAAAAACTAAACATGTCTTGTCTTTCATAAAAGAGAGATACGATGTATCCTAATAGGTAATATGCATGTTAATCAAAGAGCGCTACAAGAGAGCAAAGATATAGTTTCGCCAAAATCTGCAAGATAGGTCTTATAAAGGCTCCCCTGACTCAGACTTTGCAGTAACATTACCGGTAAACCATGTACCTAGTTCAATCTGGCACAACAGAACATAGCCAAAACAAAGTGAATTATGTCCCAAAAGGAGTAATAGGGTTACAGTAGAGAGTAGTAATAGGGTTACAGTAGAGAGTATCTCTTATAAACCCATCTCTCATGGTAACGAGAGAACAAGTTATCAATTATCAACCATGGGGGCACAAAGCCAGAGGTTTTAGAGGGAAAAAAAATCATAGGTTAGAGCCACGGAGGAAACTGTAAGAAAGTAAGAAACAATGACTCACTCAACACCATCAAATGAAATGCACACTTTGCTCAACTGCCTTCAGCATCAAACTAGTTGTCTAAAGATGCTAGCAAAATAATGAAATTATGAAGTACTCCCTCTGTAAACAAATGTAAGATGTTTTAGATCACTAAAGTAGTGACCTAAAACGTCTTATATTTGTTTACAGAGGGAGTAGTAAGATGTGCCGTAGAAAAACAGAGGCTCGTTTAAATTCTTACACAGCTATGCGGTCAGGCACAAAGCTGCCTGTGATTGATTTGTACTCGAAGCGGCAAAAATAGTCCTCAGGATTGACAGCAGAAAGCTTGGTGTAGTCCCGGAAGCTGTAGACGTTGCACTTGCACTCTATGGTATCAGCACTCTGCACATCTTGGTGGTCAGAGAGGAACACCTCCTTCTCGCCATGGAATGGCCTGCGCCCACCAATGGACTCCTCCGGTCGGTAGTACCAGCGCACTTTAACCTTGACATTTGCGCCCCGAGGTCCTGCTGCCTCGATTTCCTCAATCTTGGCCACATACGGAGGCTTTGATGTGTCGGGCGCCTTCATCAGCACAGAGTCCCCAGCTGAAACAAAACAGACCATGGACTTAAATGGTAAGCTAAAACTGGATAGTAGTAGTAACAAGACTAGGATAGCGATGTTTAATTGCCCCAGGACTGATATGGCAGAAGGTTATCACACTTTACGACGAACTATTGCCGCCAACATCCTGAACTGAGGAAATTTCAGCACAAGAAATGCAAGTTGTGCAGCCTAGGATAAGCCTCCACATAACCTCCCATCATAATCCTTTTGGCTGGGTTAGCAAAAAGACTTACATTGTACCCAAAGATAAGCTTTTAGGGTTTCGGCCGACAGAGCTACTCTCAAGTCCTCAGCTCCATGTGCATACTGGGGAGTAAGTGTTAATCCGAGTGATATAAAGAAGACACTAACTAACCCTGCTAAAGCCCAAATCCAGCTTAACCCCAGTTCTTGACTGACAGTGTCTCCCCCGAATGTTCAAAGGTAAGTAGATTAAGAAACCAAAGCAGTAAAATTAAAGAACGCTCCAGGATTTACAGCATGCTAGGACCATTTCAGGATGCACGACTTGCTAACACCAGATTTTTCTTTAGGGGGCGCGAGTGCAGATTCTACATCTGGCATGACCGCGGCCCCCCAAACCCGTCGAAATCGGAACAATCCCGCCCGGGCACCCGAAAATCCGCCGAAAAAATATCGGAAACAAACTAGACCGGACTGGACTGGAATCACGAACGGAGGAATCGGGGGGCGAGAGGGGGGAGGGGAGGGCTCACGGCGGATGACGCCGTCGGATCCCTTGATGGTGTAGGACTCCAGGATCCGCCTGGGCGTCCGCGGCGTCTTCCCCGGCGTCTTTGACATGGGCGGCGGCGGCGGATTGGGAGGCGGCGGCGCGGCTCCGACGAGGGGAGGGGAGGGGATGGGGATGGGAATGGGAATGAGCGAGCTCTCTCTGTTTTTTTTCTCTCTCGGCCCTGCGCGAGCCCGACGAGCCCCCTTTATTTTCTCTCTCGCTCGGTGTGACTGTGCGCGTGTGTGTCTCTCGCTCTCGTCCTCTTTCGGTCTCCCTGGACTCCAACAGGGCTCCACCACGCGTCGCGCCCGCCCACCGGCGCCGCGCGGGCGGCCCCTCCGCCGTCCGATCCGGGGGTGGGGCCCACCGTTATCGCCATCGGACGGTGGTCAGTGACCGATGGTGGCCTGCTGGGAATGCAGACATCGCACACCAAGAAACGGGTCGTTTCTTCAGGTGCCGAGAATACATAAAGGTTTGAAATCAAATACTCCCGCCGTAAACTAATATAAGATCGTTTAAATCACTAAACGGTCTATTTCATTTGAACAAAACGAAACATCCAACTTTTGAACAGATATACTTCATCGTGAATTCGGTTTTCTCTGGTTTGGACAAGCTGCATGCGTTCCGAACAGGGCCTTTAGCGATGGATATGGCGCATTTTTAGTAGAGGCGTATGAAGAGTTAGCTGTGAAACATCTCTATCTAGACATGTTTTAGTGTTAGATACTACATTCGTGTTTACAAAAATCTAAGACAGATAATTTGGGCTGGAGATAATATATGCAAGTTGGCTGAATTTGCGGGGGGGAGGGGGGCGGCAGTTTGAGGACGAAAGCTGGAAGAAAAATAAAGAAAGACCATTTACTATTAATCTAACTAGCGCATTGCCCTGGGATTGATGTTTTCATGAGTTTGTGTTTTTCATGCATGTTAAGAAAGAGATATTTAGTGTGATTGATGAGGTGGCTTGTGTGCATGTAGAGAGAATCGAGATTTTTCGATAAAAGGTGAATTTTATTTACTCAAAATGAGCATCAAGTGAATACAAACATAATGAGCACACACCCGACCTCTGCTTACTTAGGATGCACACAGATAAAATATGTCGGCAAGGACCAAAGTCATACAAAACCAAAACTATGCCTAAGCGAGAGAAGAAGAAAAATAAAGCGATCAAAACAACAATCACCAAACTACTACAAAGATCATATCTGCACCAACCACAAAGGTTCCTCAACATCAACGCCGGTTCTTCATCAGTAACACCTTCAGGAAGTAAACAACCCATCATTATTGGATTCAATCATCATGGGCCAAATTCTAGATTTTCGCCCTGAAAAACAAGTCCGAGCATATCTGAACAATGCCTTCAACAAGGTAATGACGCACGAACCTCATCATTGCCATGTAGAATCAACTCAGGACTTACCTAGGGTTTTCACCCCGGAGCCCAAGATAGGGTACTCGAGAAGCAACACATTGAAGTCAACATGTATTGTCGCCGTCACTTTTTCATGATCCCAGTAATTACATGCGCTGGGCTAGAAATTCCACCATCGTCGCAGCACAATCATTTCCCCTATGTCAAACCATCGTCCATGGATTGACATTTGTCCGCAAAAGGCAAACTGACTGGAGTGAGAACCACCAAAATCCATAAAGCATGGATTGCATGTGGGGTGCTGAAGGCAAACTGACCGGAGCGAGAACCACCAAAACATATGAAGGAGCCTTTTGCATGCAACTCGCAACGTTGTCAGAGATAGTAAGGATCAACTATTTATCTATATTCTATTAGCAAAAAAACTATTTATCTATATAGGATGACCTAGAAAATATATATAACTAAAATAAATTTGGATATGATCAGGTCCCAATTAACGCGCTGAGGCCGTCTAGATTTGGTAACTACTCCCTCCGTCTCTTATATTATGGGACGGAGAGAGTAGTTTTTAAGACAGACAAAAAGACCATTATCGCTCGTCTATCTAGTACTTTCTTCGTTTTTATTTACTCCGTATATTAAGTTTGTCTAAAGTCAAACTTTATATACTTTTAACAAGTTTTTAGAAAAATATATTAACATGTACACCACCAAATATATATCATTGAATTCATCATTGTAACTACTTTCACATCATATAAATTTGTTACTATAAATGTTCCTATTGTTTTCTACAAACTTGGTCAAACTTTGTAAAGTTTGACTTCAATCAAAGCTAATATGTGAAGTAAATAAAAACGGAGGGAGTATAAACATACGGCGTTTTACAGACTTGAAGAACAGTAGGAGACAAAAAGACCATTCCCGCTCATTGTGGGACGGAGGGAGTACTTGCTTATAAAAAAGCACACACCGCACCTGATATGTTCCTCACACCACCGACAATCTGGAAACAACATTAATTACATTAATCCTGATTTGGAAACAACATCAATTACATTAATTGCAATTAATCTTGGAATCAACATTAATTGCAGCACGATTACTGTTAGATGTACAAGGTTATGAGAAGATGCACAAGTTAAAGACAAGGTTACAAGAAGGCACAAGGAATCACAAGGAGACCCCCCAAGTCCCCAATCCAAACTCAAGCCCGGTGTGCTGCAGCTACAGCTCCACAAGGCCCTTGATGCAGTAGGTGCCCACGAGGAACCACCCGGTCATGACGGCGGCGAAGGCGAGGAGGCCGAGCAAGAACGTCGTGCCGCCGAGGAGAACCCCAAGGGCAAGCACCACAACGAATGGCGCCAGGGTCTTCACCGCGGCCCCCGCGCTCACCCAGCGGCCCCGTAGGAACATCACCGCGGCCAAGCTCACCACGTTCCACTTGTCGTGGCCGGCGTAGAAGAGCCGGTTCAGGTTGTTGGCGACGAAGGAGTGACAGTTGCAGGTGAACAGGTTGTAGTTCCTGTTCTGAAACTCCTGCACGCCTTTCCTCAGAGCACCATCCCATGTCGTCTCTGCGCCGGTGTCGAGAAGTTTATAGCACTGCGTGTGACAAGAGATTAACGGCTTGTGAGTAATAGTATGATTTGAGATTTGAATGCTGCGTAAATATTAGTATATAAACCACAAAGTACAGACCTCATCACCATTTAATTGGATATAGCGTGTAACAGCTCCAAAGGCAAAGTTGTCAACTGACACGAAATTTGGACCGGCAAAGTCCAAGATTACACCATCTTCTCTGCAAATGCCAATGTGACCGATAAATGGCATCAGCCATGTGATGAAGGGTATGGGAGTCCACACTATGCAACAAGGAAACCGAGCTCTTCTTGGGTCGATTGGACTAAGCTGGCTTCTTTCAGCTTCCATGAGCTCACTCTAGTTCAAGCTGCTGATCCAGATTCAAGGGAGAACTGCTCCAGAGGAATGTTGCAGAAAAAATAGCATCAGAAGAAGAATGCACATTCGTGCTGTCAGGAAAACAAGAAAAACACATGAAATGGATGCCAAGTACTTGACATTTATAATGGCATGCACATGCAGAATTGAAGAAGTTCTATTCAACAAGGAGCATAAAACAAGTGCAAGAACTTAAATCCACAAGCAGCATTTAGGCAGGCAGATGTTCTTATTTTGAGAAATAAATCTACCTTTGTATTTTAATGGTCAAATGTTGTCTCAAATGAACCATAAGAATAATAGCACCTTTAGACCAAATGGTTACTGCAAGTGTGATGTACCAATATAAAATAGAAGGGAATACTTAAGATGCTGAAATAATAACACAAACAGCATGAATACAGCACAGTCGCAGTAAATCTATTCTACTCTCGATATCTATTAAGTTGAGGAGAACTGCCAAGCAAAAAAGTTGCGGACTAACTTGATTGCTGCTATTGACAGGCTGGTGCCAAAAATGCAACTACATCACATAAGGAAATTACCATACTATTTCCTATCGCTATGCAGTGTAAGTCAAAAGGATGCTCGTGTTCTCTGAGAAAGCGCGAGTTCAGTCATAATGTTTCTCCCTGCATTGTCATCCCAAAGTGATTTCTACAATCCTCTGTATGATTGAACCAAATTTTATCACAGTAATATGGTCAGATATTCTGTGTAATTCTCTAATTAGACTATTATTTTTACACACTTGTTTTTGTCAAGATTACTATAACAGTCAACCACTCAAGAAATGATATTAAGCCTTAAATCATGTCATTTTGCACACGGATCCACCTAGGTGATCCCTCAGGAAGCGTTCTTCCACATATCTAATCTACTCTCATATTTGGAATCAACGAAGCCGGAAATCCACTGTGGTTAAGGAGATTTAACATGATTGGGAGGCACATTCTAGAAAAAACCAGCATACCTCAACACAATTTCTATCTGATTTAAATGCCAATTCTGCTCCCGCACATCCAGTCCCACAGGAGACGGGACACAGGATAATGCCTATTCGCCAAATCCAAGACCAACAAAGGACCTGGACCATTGGCTGTTTCACCGATCCAAGAGCACCAAGGAAATCCCAAATCCCCTAACTGAACCAGTCCATTCGAGACAACCAACAACATTCCCCGTACGGCGCTTACTGGGATTCAAGAAAGCTGGAGGAAATTATTTTACGAAACCTAACGCGGGGGTCATAGATAGGGTTCGCCCGTCCGGTTCAGGCAGGAAAAGCACACGAGCAGAAAAGGTAGGTATGATTCCGGTTCCGCTATCTTCTGCAGATTGGACTTACCGAGAGAGGGAGTCCTCGCGGAGATCGACCTGACGCCTTCTCCTCGGCGAGGACCAGCGGCGGCGGCGGCGGCGACGACGGCGATGGGGCCTGCTAGTGCTAGGAGATGCAGCTCGTGCTTGGAGATGGGTGCGGTGGGGAAAATAAGAGCATCTCTAGTAACCCTGCATAAGTGGTCAAACCCGTAAATTTTTTGCATTTTACAGTTTTAGGCAAATAAAATATTCAGAACAAAAACCATAAAAGTGGTCTAATCCGTAAAAATTTTAAAGGCCACCGCAAATGCACATCCAAAACCCTTATCTTTGGAGGTTCGAAGGCCGAATTTAGGGGCCCCCGTATACCGGTCAAGCCTCGTCGGAGCAAACACGCCGTCGCGGAGTTTGCCGGAATCCGCCCTAAACTCGTCGGAATTCATCACCGCACATCAAAAAAGGCCGCTAGACACCGCAATTGATCGCCGTCGGTTCGAATTGGACGAGCTCGACATCGTCGTGGCCTCCCATGATCTCAGCCTGGCCGCCGGAATCCTCCCGACGCGGCAGGCAAAGGGGCACGGCTCGCATGGCAATAGAGCAAGGCGCGGACGACGAAGGCGACGGGCGGCCGGCTCGAGGAAGGAGCGGCAACGGCCGGACTATAAGAAGGAGCTCTTTATTTCAGTTTTACAGTTTGTTTTACAGTATCTGTTCGGCCACGCTAGTTTTCGACCCGCTAACGTGATCTTTGTGAAACTGCAAACGCGTTTTACAGGTCAAGTTTTTGCGGGGTCTATTAGAGTCGCTCTAACCTGTGATACCACCCATGGCATGCTACCGTGCTCCTAGACAACGTGGTGCGTCCGATGTGTGGGAACCATAGGATCAACTCACTTTCTATTTCAATCTAAAAAAAACTTGTAAACTGTGACTGTGGTTTCAGCTCGCCGCGGCAACCATCGCTACTCGCCGGGGTTTGGTCCAGCAAGCTGTGGTCGCCGTTGCAGCATCCTATGGTATGTTTTCCTTTTCCAGCTCATCGCACCGTCGTTACAACTCACTGCGGCCATGGTCGCAGATATGGAGAGAGGGGTAAGAGGGCGGATGGGGAGTAAAAGGTACGCGTTCAGACGGAAGGGCGTTCATGGCGTTCTCAGATAAATGAGAGATGAAAGAAAGGGAAGAGATGAAAATGTAAGACCAACCCCGCAAAAAAAGAAAAAAAGAAAATGTAAGACCAAGAATAGAGATAAAGGAGAGGAGGAATCAACAAAAAGTGGTCGCTGGGACCCACCAACCGTGTGACACGTGCCGGAGCGGTTTCATGAAACATGGGCAAAGGGAGGAGCGTTCGATCACCCACAATCGAACGAGTCGCCAGCGCTACTCGCAGCCGGCCGCCTCGCTACGAGGATTTACCCACTAACATCTAAGAGTGCACAATACAATGTTGCTCATACATGTATGATAGACAATCCAGATGCAAACATTTGTTTATGATGTAGGTTAATATTGCCTGGAGCTTTGTTAGTTTCTTTCTGTTCCTTACAGCTCCAATGGAAGACATTTGAGGTAGCAAAAGGTGATTGTATATTATTGGATAATGATGTATGGATTAATTACCACATGTTAGATAATGATGTATGGGTTAATTACCACATGCAGGTAGTAATTATATTTGTTACCCCCTTTCATTCTGAAATACCTTTCATTCCAAAATATCCATTTCAGAACGGAGGGGGTTTTAAATAGGGAGGTAAGGTTTGACACATACCAGCTGCTCGACAATTACAAGTAGAAGTAATCATTTCTTTACGCTACTCACTTTTCTTGAAAGCTGACAAGTTTTCTTTGCAATTGAATGGTTTCTTTCTAGTGTGATATGTAGCTTTGTAAAATTCATCTATGCCAGTGAGAAATGCCCACCCCCCTCCGCGCGCAAAAAGAGATGCGAGACTGACATGTCATAATGCAAAGTTGCAAACTGGCAATTTACCAAAAGTTATAAGGTATGCTTTGTATATTTGGCAGTGGATTGTGTGGATGTTCAATCATGTCCCTCGGGCACATTGTAACACCCACGATGCGGCTATATCTCTCACGTGTCGGAGCACGACTTAGAGGCATAACCACATTGTAGGCAATGTCGTAAGAGGGGTAATCTTTACACATCCCATGTACTGAATAAGAAAGAGGTACAGAGTTGGCTTACAATCGCCACTTCACACAATACATAAATAGCATTACAACAACCAGAATACAACCAAGGTCCGACTACGGAACCAAAAAGAAAGACAACCCCTAATGTAACAGATCCCCGATCGCCCCGACTGGGCTCCACTACTGATCAACTGGAAACGAAACAACACAAAGAATGCGATCTTCATCGAGCTCCTCCTTGAGCTCGGTTGCGCCATCTGCACGATATCATCGGCACCTGCAAACTGGTTTTTAAAGTAATCTGTGAGTCACAGGGACTCAACAATCTCACACCCGCGAGATCAAGACTATTTAAGCTTATGGGAAGGGAAAAGGTAGTGAGGTGGAGCTGCAGCAAGCACTAGCATATATGGTGGCTAACATACGCAAAAGAGAGCGAGAAGAGAAGCAAAGCATGGTCGTGAACTAGAAGTGATCAAGAAGTGATCCTGAAACTACTTACGTTCAAGCATAACTCCAACACCGTGTTCACCTCCCGGACTCCGCCGAGAAGAGACCATCACGGCTACACACGCGGTTGATGCATTTTAATTAAGTTAAGTGTCAAGTTCTCTACAACCGGACATTAACAAATTCCCATCTGCCCATAACCGCGGGCACGACTTTCAAAAGTTCAAATCCCTGCAGGGGTGTCCCAACTTAGCCCATCACAAGCTCTCACGGTTAACGAAGGATATTCCTTCTCCCAGGAAGACCCAATCAGGCTCGGAATCTCGGTTACAAGACATTTCGACAATGGTAAAATAAGACCAGCAAAGCCACCCGGATGGGCCGACAAATCCCGATAGGAGCTGCACATATCTCGTTCTCAGGGCACACCGGATGAGCGCTCCGTACAGCTAAAACCAAACCTCGAGTTTCCCCGAGGGGGCGCTGCAAAGGACTCTAGTTTGGACCAACACTTAGAGGAGCACTGGCCCCGGGGGGGGGGGTTAAAATAAAGATGACCCTCGGGCTCCGGAAACCCAAGGGAAAAAGGCTAGGTTGTTAGTGCAAATGTAAAACCAAGGTTGGGCCTTGCTGGAGGAGTTTTATTCAAGGCGAACTGTCAAGGGGTTCCCATTATAACCCAACCGCGTAAGGAACACAAAATCAAGGAATATAACACCGGTATGACGGAAACTAGGGCGGCAAGAGTGGAACAAAACACCAGGCATAAGGCCGAGCCTTCCACCCTTTACCAAGTATATAGATGCATTAATTAAATAAGAGATATTGTGATATCCCAACAATAATCATGTTCCCACATGGAACAAACTTCATCTTCACCTGCAACTAACCACAATATAAGAGGGGCTGAGCAAAGCGGTAACATAGCCAAACAATGGTTTGCTAG
>NW_024117614.1:0-13018 GCF_003073215.2 Triticum urartu | reverse complement strand
GATGCGGGGTGGGCGGTTCTGGGTGTTGGGTGCGTATCCGGGGGAACCCCCTGGCCGGCGCGGCGGCCACACTGAAGATGTCGCCTTTGGGCGTCGTTCTCCTTGCTGAAGGCTTCGGTGGGCTTCCTGCACCTCCCACCCCACCCAGCAGCTCAGGTGAAAGCCTCAGTTCCTCGTTTCATGGCGACGACGGCACCTTGGTGGCGTGAACCTTCCTGAAGGCGTCGTCAAGGAAGTGCTCAAGTGGTGGTGGAGTCGGTGGTGGTTCGACAGCGGATTGTATTGGCCTGATCTTCATCTTCGGCAACTTGCTCGGGTCCAGGTGTGGAGGGCTTCAGCCGCTGGTGCGAGGGGATCGGAGTCCCTCTCTCGTGCCATGGGCTATGGTGCCTCCTATCCTTGACCGATGCGTGGTGCTGCATACTCTTGGCCTTCTCCGGGGTTTTAGCGCCTTCGTCTCGACAACTCTCGTCCGGTGCTCTGCCTTGCTGCTGGCGGCAACGGTGACTGGGTGTTCGGCTCCCCGTTTCGTGTGGGTTTGTTCCTGGTGCCTCTCCTTCGGTTGCTTGGGAATGCTGATCTGGGTTCTAGGGTGAACCACTCCGCAGGCCGCCGGCGCCGCACCCGTCGAGTCCGGATGAAAGGGTAGGGGCCCTTTGCGTAGGCGGAGTCAGGTCATGTGTTGCCCCTGTTTTCCTTCTGATGGCAATCAGTGACACAAAAACATGCACGGTGGTGCCTTCCTCCCATAGCCTTAGTAGGTTAGCTGGTTTCGGCTTAGCGGCGTTCGATGTCATTCTATGCCTTCGAGTTGTTCTACTGAGCACAATGTATCTTTATTTCCGCTCTTTGTTTTCTTGTTGTAAGTGGCAGTCCTGTAATCTTGGCCGGTTGATGGCTTTGTTAATTCAAAGTCGGGCTCTTCTTGAGCCTCCGTTCTAAAAAAGCACACCCCCTTGGCAACATACTCCTGTGTGATACAATCGTGGAAGACCACAGATCGTGTGACACTGGCATCAAAGAAGAGGCAGAGGAAATCCGATCGCTTGATTCTTGACTAGAATGAATCGTCAAGATCCCATCGAATAATGCTCTCACAAGATTTCAAACCACCGGTATATGGTCAACCCAGTCAGTCCATTCATGTTAATGATTGTATTTCGGCAAAATTGCAATGGTACATCACACTACATTACTCCGTACATACAGAAGATGTTAGCTACTGAGTTGCGCTCGTGCAAAGTGCCTGAACAATGAACTCAATTGGCAAATAAGCCAAACAAAAATAAACACAGTAGCTTCCGGTTCTAACTCTCAAGGGTTTGGCTTAGTGTATCTGGCGATTTTACATGAGCTTCTCTGACGATGATATCCCGTCCATGAAATTCCTGTTGCATTAGCAAGAGTCGAGATAAGATATGATAGTTGTCAACATAGTCGCAAACTCGCAATATCATTGGGAGTGGCATAAAAAAGTGTATATAGAAGCAGAGTCTAATCAGGAAAAAAAATGAAATGGAGGTGCTTAAGATATCATGGAGCTACTGGTAAGCTTCAGGTTATGCAGAAACATTCTGAAACAAATGTAATCCCATTTTACTTATATAGGATTTTCTTATACAAACTAACCCGAGATGCAGATTCTGAAGGAGATGCATATATGAAGTTTCTTGAAATAAATTCAACAAGGGTTTGCGGTTTCTATTCTAATATCAAACCCGAGGGAATAAGTAGCAAAATACAGAAGTTAAAGAATTATACCGTATTGTTAAGCTGCAGAGCAGCCTCAAGCTCTTCGGCTGAAGAAAATGAAAGGAATCCATAGACACGACTTCTCCCTCCTTTGCGATCTGTCAGCAGCCTTGTACTAACAACAGTTCCACACTGAGTGAAGTGCTCCCTCAAGTGTTGAGGTTGAACAGACCATGCAAGGTTGCCAACATAGATCTTGTATCGACTTTCAAAGATATGGTCCTTCATGGGTGGTGTATGGGACAGGCTGGGATTTCTCCTACTAGCAACGACGTGAGCCGCTAGTTTTACAAACATCTCACGCCCATCCAGGTCCTATAAGAGAAACATCAAAGTAAAAGAGAGTAATTTGTAATTGGATTACTACACGGAGCACTTTCATTTGTAGACAATATGCAAGTTGAGAAGAAACTACAGAGAAAATGAAGCCATTGTATGACTCACAAATCCATCGAGAGCATTGATAGCTGTTCTAGCTTCTGCAAGAGAACGCATCGTAACAAAGCCACATCCTCGACTAATCCCAGTCTCGGCATCACGAGAAACCTGCGGGTTGTTAACAACTTCAAATATTACCATCAAAATGAGCCTCTAGAATCTTAATTGGAAGCAACAAAATATTACCCAAGGATGTGACACCATCATACGTATCATATACAATCACGCATATAACTAAGGCAGCAATTAGAGTGTAATTCTATTGAGACCTAAACCAGGACATCATTGAACAGATACTAGCCAAACGGCACCAAGTTCAGTTCACTGGTGTGTCGGTCAAATATTACTGACTAATACAACGCCACGAGAAATATGAAAAATGAGAAGCATCTGATATAAACCCCACCCTTTGTTCATCAGCAGTTTTCAGTAAGATATTGTGGAATCATAAGCGCAAGAGCCGCCAGTAGAGATTGTAAACATTCAAATAAAGTATATAAAAAGGAAAAAATACGACAGACTGCTGTTTTCTCTGCACAATTGAAGTATCCAAAATACCAAACCTGCTGCGTAACAGGTGGTTCAGAGCATCCATTGAGATTTGTGGAGTTGCTAGCCTTACTGATGGTGAGGCAGGTGAGTTAAACTCTATCTATGGGGTTACCAGATAACTTCACTTAATTCTATGAACTCCCGAGGGACGGACCAGAGCAAGGTAACCCGTAGTGCCATGCTAGCTTAAGAAGTTAAGAAGTACTCCATGGATGGTAAGTTATAGGCCTGGGGCAATACCATGGTCCATGGCTGCACGGGCCATGCCTATCTCCTACCTCCATGTCCCAAGCCATTGGAGCCATCCATCCAGGGGGCGTCACTGGTGTTCAGCCGGCCCGTGCAATTCTTCTTCATGGATGATAAACACCGTGTAGGGTATAGTAACACTATGAATCCGACAGCGGAGCAGGCGCGCGACCGCGTGAAATGCAAGGGAGCGCACCTCGACGGAGAGGACGGTGCCGTATGGCCCGAAGAGCTCGAGCAGTTCGTCGACGCCGCACCTGCGCGGCAGGTTGCACACGAACATCTCGCGCGGCCGCGGCTGCCGCCGCGTCCACCCGCTCCCATCCTCGGCCTCCGGATCTCCGCCGTAATGCTCCTCCTCCCCGTGCGCCGCCGTGCCATTGCCCCCGGCCCACTCCTGCTCGTCATCCTCGTCGTCAGACTGCGCCTGCGTAGCGGGCCACCGAGGTGTCTCCTCTTCCTCCTCTGTATCGAACGCTAGAGGCGTCTCCTCCCCATCCTCTGTCTCGAACGCTAGTTGGCTCGCGCTGGCTCTCCTCCCCTGGCCGAAACGAGAGGGGGAGGCGGCGTCGGGGTTGGGGAGGCGCGCGGCGGCGGAGGAGAGGGCGAGGCAGCGGTGGCGGTGGCGTGTGGGGGGAGAGGATAGGTGATGAGAATGGATCGGGTTGAGAAAGTGAAGCAGGGTGTGATACAGGGCAGGGGCGGAGGCCATGGCGGTCGGATAGGGAGGAGGGAGGGAGAGCAGCCGAGAACGGGGGAAGAAGGAAAGCGGCGTTGAGTGCCGAGCTTTCCTGACAAGGACGAGATGAGCGGCCCGATGGTTAGCCACGTATGCAATTTGCTCCGTGCCGTACAGCAATAGCTGCGAGAAAAGTGGCGATAAAAATGAAACTAGAGGCAGCGATGTCAAATAATTCAAATTTTGATTAAAATCAGATATTTTTTTGGGGCCCATCTTAGTTTGATCTCTTCATCAATCTAATGTAATTTGTTGCCTCCCCTCTGCCTGCCGCTTCCAGCAGCTGGTGATGGGGAGGAGAATTCTAGTGCCGCCGCTTTCGTTAGCAGTTTAGGTTAGGGTTTTCTAGTCTTCGCAGGTGCGGTGTAGCCGGTACTCGGGCGGATGGTGGTGCTACTTCTTCGAGTTTGTCGTTCGGACTTCGATTCTTTTCAAGTTTGTCCATTTGGATGTAGTCGACAAAGCTCCGGCGTAGATTTTTGCCGTCTCTTTGGGACGGTGAGGTTAGGTTTTTTTTTTATCTTGTGACGAGATTTGGTGCCAGGTGCTTCAGATCTATGCAAGGGTTCAATGGCGACGATTGCGGCTCCAGGGTGCCGGCTCTTAGGGTACGCGCACGAAGACTTCCTGAGTGTCATTGACAAGGTCAAGCTGGCTCCGGTAGGGGAGCGACGACAGCGCCGGCTCATTCTGACGGCAATAGTGATTATTTGGGGTCTTAAAATCTTAATGTAATTTTTATTGTGTTTGAGATGCTTTGTAGTTCTGCTGAACTTTGCTAATAGACCTGAATCATTTTTGCAAAAAAAATAATGAATAAAGTCGACGCATCCGTTTTTTATTTGTTGCTGAATTACAGATCTTTTTTCTCTTTCTTTTAGTTTCTTGAAACAAAACCCAAAAAAACAGGGACCAATTTTGTTGAGTTATGTTCATGCTTTAGAGGGAGAGGGGGGCAGGGTAGAAGAGTTGAAGAGAAAATACTATGGATGAATTTTTAAATGCACTCCCATTGTGCGAACTTATAATTTTTTTAGAGAAATGCCAACTTCTATTCATTTATTGTTTTTGGGTCTTGTACTGCTACTTTGTCTTTGGTTCCTCGTACTTCAATCACATTACCAAGCCTGAACATTATTGGTTAGTGCATCTCCAACAGCTTTTGTATATTGGTTCCCAAAAAATGGTGATAGAAAAAGGAGAGAGAAGGTTCAGCAATTCAAATCAAGTTGTGCTTTGACAACCTTTGTATATTGGATTTGCTATATTTGTACAAAACATGCAATGACATGTGGGAAAAGTTTGCCAGACACTGTCGGATTTCGGGTTTCGGCAAACCCTTGAGGTTCGAACACTGGGGTGCGTACGAAGATCTCTCTCCCTCTCTAGCTTGCACACACCATGATATTACGACCTAGCTCGACGAACCCAGAGAACAAGAGACACAAGAGTTTATACTGGTTCGGGCCACCGATGTGGTGTAATATCCTACTTCAATGTGGTATGGTGGATTGTCTCTTGGGCTGAGGATGAACAGTTACAAGGGAAGATCAGCCTCCTGAGGTGAGGTGTTCTTATGCTTGGCGAACTTGTATGGTCAAGGATGATCTGGATCCTCTCTCTCTGGATCAGTTTCCCGTTTTCCGTTCCCTTTCACTGTGGTGGCTAGTCCTATTTATAGAGGCCCTGGTCCTCTTCCCAAATATTGAGCGGGAGGGAATCCCATAACGGCCAAATTCGAAGGGAGACAACTAGTACAAGTTATCCTGACAAAAGTAGCCTTCGCCTGCCAAAGGCTCTGGTGGTGACGCCATCTTGGGCTCCACGATGACCTCCGTCCTGCCGTCCTGCTCGTCTTGGTCTCGTTGCACCAATATGAAAACCTTTGCCTGATGCCTCGGGACTCCTCGCCTGTGCTTGCCTCTTTAGCACCAAAGAGGAAACGAGGACACTGCGCGCGCTGGCGCCCTCCTGGCCCCAATCGTCATGTCTTGCACCACAGAAACCTCGAGGTGTCCCTTGCCTTGATCTCTCCGCCCCTCACGAGCCTGCCTGGTGAAGTTGCCCCTGAGGAGGTCTTGCGTCGTCCACCTCGCGAGGCTTGGCCCCTCGCGAAGGTCTTGAGTGTTTGCTGGTGAAGATGGGTCGTACAGGGCCGCTGGTGGAGCCACGTTGTGGGCCGCAGGCAGGCAAGTCTGGGGAGCCCCGTTTCCAGAACGCCGACAGTAGCCCCTGAGCCCAAGACGCGCTCGGGCTTGGCTTCGAGGCGAAGCCAAAGGGCAAATGTGGAGCGCCGCGGGCCCCAACAGCCTGCGGCCACGGTTGGCGCGTGGCAACTGATTGGACGTGGGCGTCTCTGTTTCCCCACACTGCCTCGGCAACTGTCCATCTGACAAAAAGGTCGGCGCGGGCAACGCTTGCCTTCATTGCTTTCCTTTGTCTTGCTCCATATCCCCTCTCTCGCTCCTTGCTTCTGAAATCTCCAGATCTGCTTCAATCCCCTTCCTAGCTTTCGACCAATGGTGCCCCGAAAGGCCAAGGCCGTTTCGCCGCCTGTCTGGTATGAGTCGGCTCTGGACGCGCCCAATGTCTCGGAGAAGAACCTCGCCGCCACGTGCCTGCTGACGGCGGGGGAGAGCAACGAGAAGGGGAAGACCGAGCTCCGGGCTGGCTCCGTCGTGCCGGAGGCTTCGAAGAGCTCCTTCTACCCCTTCTTTATGAGCAGCGTCGTCGCGTGCCTGGTTCCCCCCTTCTCCGACTTCTTCTACGTCGTCCTCCGTCATTACAGGTTGCATGCCCTCCATCTCCATCTCAACTCCGTCCTTCTCTTGTCGATCTTTGCCTTCTACTGTGAGGCGCATGTCGGGGTGATGCCATCCGTGGCACTGCTACGCCACTTCTTCTTCCTCCGAATCAACGACGGCCACACCTCTGGGTGCGCCAACTTTGTCGCTGCCGGCAAGGCCAATGTGATCTCGAAGGCCGAAAAGAAGGCCGATGGCTTCAGGAGCAAGTGGGTTATGATGGATGCCAAGTGTGTCCACCCGCTGTTGAAGCTGCCGACGGAGATGCCCCAGTCTAACGAGGGGTGGTCCCACACGAAGCTTACTGACGACCGGGCGAAGTTGGTGTTGGAGAAGATGACCATCGACCTGAGGTCGAGCAATGCGAAGGCGGGGGAGCTGACGGGGCCATGCTCCTGAGAGAATTCCTGATGCTGTGGGTGGATCCTCTCCAGGCGCGCTCGCACCCCTTGTGGACGCTCGGGGGCGGAGAAGGCAAGCTTCGCTTGAGTCCGGAGGCCTTATCTGAAGAGTAGCTGGCTGTAGCTCTCCACCTCTTGGTCAGGGACGACCAAGAGTATTCGCCGAGTGCCCACATTCCCTTGTTCCTTCGGAAGGACGGGGCGCTGGTCGTGGCCGCCATGCCCACCTTTGACGGGCATGGCCTGGTGCCGCCGGCGCCCCCTGGGGTCCCGGTTGCGACGGCGATGGTGGACGTGTCTTCTGGTGATTCCCGCAGGGATGGGGAAGAGGAGGAGGGCGAGGAGCGCGACTTGGAGGCGACCCCCGAGGGGATGAGGGAGACCTCCCCCTTGCGCAAGGCCGACATCCTCCGCACCCTGCCTGATGACGATGACGAGGCTGGTGTCCTCCCGGAGAGAGAGGAGCCGCCCGTGGTTCCGACGAGGGGCAGGTCGGCGATGATCTCCCGGGATGACGCTCCTGTCCCGACACCGCCTGGAGCTGCTTCCGGTCCATCTGCTGCCCCTGCTTCTGCTCCTGCAGCCCGCGCGCCCGCGCCTCAGGCTGCGAGGCTCTCCAGCTTCAAGCTTAAGAAGCGGAGGGACTACGCCGCGGTGGACCAGTAAGTGTTCTTGTCCTGCCTTGTTCTTACTTCTGCCACTCGCCCTTGATGCTTCTCCGTTGTGCAATCAGGTCGATGCCCGCGGCGAAGAAGAGAAAAGAGGACGAGGTGGTACTGCTCGAGCCCAGATCACCCCTCTTCATGGATAAGGGCAGCGGCGCTCGTGCTTCTCCATCCCGATCATCCTCACGAGGCTTGGTGGAGCATCCTCAGGAGGAGTCAGCCCCCGAGGCCCCGCTGGCTCCGGAGGTGCCAACGTCCGGCTCGGGCGCTGGGGTCCCCGAAGCTCAGGAGCTTCTGGCCTCCCAGGCCATGGTGACAACGTCGCCTTCCCCTCCTTCTACCACATTGTTGTCTCCGGGTTTTTCCGCCTCTCCTGACGTCCTGGAGCGTGCTCTTTCTGCGATGGCCCTGCTGCGAGAAGATCTTCAAAGCACCGACCGTCGCCTGGTGGCCGGACGCTTGGAGCTGGTCTCTGGCTGGCTTCACTCCGATGTGTCCGTCCGGGCGATGCTGAGCCAGGCTGCTGTGGACTCCGAGAAGGTTAGGGAGGCCGTCGCCCAAGCTGTGGCCGCCCGCGAGGTGGCGCTGAAGGATGCCGGGGACGCCCAGGACCGATGCCGGTCGCTGGAGGCCGAGCTGGAGACCGTGCGGAGGGAGCGTGCTAAAGAAGCCCGAGGCCTCAAGGCGGAGGAGGAGAAGATTAAGGCCCGAGAGGACGCCGTTAAGGATCGCGACGCCGAACTGGAGGAGTTGGCGAAGGCGCAGGCCACGGAGCGCAGCCGGCTGGAGGAGCTAGAGCAGAAGCTGAAGGCGGAGAAGGCCGAGCTTGACGCCAAGGCGAAGGTCCTGGCTGAGGACCGCACGGCCTTCAAGCTCCTCGAGGAGAGGTCTCGGACGGCGCTGCGGGTCATAGGAGAAGGGCTGGGGGGAGCCCCTGCCCGCCAGCGACGAGGGCCCCACCCAGCTGCTTCCTTATCTAGTCGGTGTGCTTGAGGACGTCGTGAGCGGTATCGGCCCCATGGCTGAGGAAGAAGCCCGCGTTCTTTCCTCAGCCGCGCTGACGCGCGTCTTCAGCCACCTCCATCTCCGCGATCCTGCCACCCGCCTTGACGAGCTGCTGGAGCCTGTGGACGACGAGCATTGCGCGGCCGCAGCCGCAGCCGTGAAGGGTCAAGTGGAGGCCCTGCTGAAGAAGTTCTGCGCCTTCGCCCCCGCGCCCCCGACCAGCTGTGCTACTGATCCTGCAACTTCGGCTGGTGGTACAGGTGAAGGCGACACCGTTGAAGAAGAAGCATCCCTTGCAGGCGACGGCGGTGTCCAGGGGTGACGGGATGACTTGCTGGCGGCTCCTTTCCTGTTTAGTTTCTGCAATATGCACCATGCCTCGTGGAGGCGTTAAACTCGCGTTTGGTTTCAGGAGAACAATATGTCTTGTAATATTTCCTTTGAAATTCTGCGGTTTCCTTTCCATTTGTTTTACGTTCTACGTCGGCAGGGCCCGACCCCGTGCATACCTCAGCCGCCATTGGGCCGTCCGGATCACCACGACGGACCAAGGAGTGAGGGGCTACATGATCAGTTAGGCTCCTGAGTCGCGATGCTCAGGAGTCCCCCTTGACGCGCAAACAGCCTATGGAAAGGAGATCTGGGATTAGGCCTAGTGTTCTACATCGGCAGGGCCCGACCCCGCGCATACCTCTACCGCCATTGGGCCGTCTAGATCACCAGGATGGACCAAGGAGTGAGGGCTACGTGGTCAGTTAGGCTCCTGAGTCGCGATGCTCAAGAGTCCCCCTTGACATGCAAACGACCTTCGTACCTTGGCTCCGCTTAGGAGGGCGCGCGACGACTAGGTCCGAGGACCTGGCAGGGTGGCGTACACTTGGGCGTGACCCGAGCGCAACCCCCGTGCCCAGCTCCCTCGCGCAACTCTCCCAAGGGGAGGTGTTGCGATGAGGCCAGACACTGAGCTCGGAGGCTCCCTGAGGTTGATACGGCCGTGAGGCCGCCCTCAGTTGTTTATCACCAGCGCGGAGCATAGCGCTTCTGCACTTGCACAGGCATAGCCGCTCCTCGGCAGCGTCGACTGGCAGCGCGGAGCATAGCGCTTTTGCACTTGCACGGGCATAGCCGCTCCTCGGCAGTGTCGACTGGCAGCGCGGAGCATGGTGCTTCCACTGGCACGTGGGAGGGGACTCCCTACTGCGGAGAGCCCCCCGGGCGTGTACAGCCCCGCCCTGACGCGTGGCTTGCACGGTAGGGCTAGACGAGGTGTGTCTGGGCACTCGTGAGCCAGCATGGGACTCACAAGGCCCTACCTCAAGGTGGGTTGCGCATGGTCTTGGTTCTTGATGGCTGTGGCGTTCCTACGAGATGGTTAGACAACCCGCACCTAATGAATTTCCCGAGGCTATCGCACGAGAATGCCAAGCACCAACGACCCTAGGAGGTGACGTGAACGGGGCCGGCCCGCCAGACAGAGCTCAGCCGTTGGATTTATCGACGCTGCAGGGACGGGCCCGAGCACAGACGTCGTGCCTAGCCTTATTATGCGAAGGATCCTGAAGAAAGACGATCGGCATGCGGCTCCCATGGTGGGTGACAATCAAGCAGGTGATAACCATAGATAGATAACGCATGAAAGCAAACTAGCTTAGGTAAATGCAAGAACGATACATGCCGCTGGGTCGGACCCAGGCGACCTGGGGATGATGCAGCCCGAGGGGCGCCCCCAGTAGGGTGAACTAAAGATGCAAGTGGATACATGCCGCAGGGATAGGCCCACGCGGCCTGGGAATGATGTAGCCTAGGGGGCGCTCCTAGCTAAATAAACTTGGAAAATTTCACCCGGTTTGGTTGTCGAAGGAGTGTTGGGGTAGCTGAAGATGCGTGGCGAAGAAGTTGCTCCTCACGAGCCGCCGAGACCCAGAGCCTTGGGAGGCTCTGGAGGCTCAGGTGGCCTCCTGAGGACCATCTCCATCTCCGCCAGGACCGCGTGATGCCTGGCCTCCTGACCTGCCAGGATGCTCCGCAGGTTGCGCTGGAAGGCGGCTGCCACGCTCGGCAGGCCGAACGGCATCCGAACGTAGCTGTGAGGTGGACCCTCACACCGTCCAGTATGCGAAGGCCAAAAGCGCTCCTGAGATGCGGCCCTGTTGAGCCCCAGGATGTCGATGCAGACGTGCAGCTCACCACCCTCGCCTGGATGGGGAGCAACGCCAGGTGGGCGGCGGTCGCCGCGCATTGCCCTTGCTTCCTGAAGCTCCCGAGTGGCCTTGGTGATGAACTCTTGAGCGCCGGGTGCTCCTCGCCCGATGCCCTCCTCAGGGAAACGTGTCGTGAATCACACCTCCATGTGGTGCCCGAGCGCCTCCCTCGTGATGCTGGCCAGGTCTGAGGCCCTCCAGAAAAGAGCTCCCGAGCCCTGCCCGAGGAGGGCGCCAGGTGCGCCTCCCTGTGTGAGGGAGGGAGGCGCGCCAGGCGCGGGCACCGATCCTGAGGTAGCGCCACTGGAGGCGCCGCTCCCCTGAGGCCTAGTGTGGAGTAGCTGATTCTTCTTGGGGTTGGCCTCAGGAGGGTACTGCACATATGCGCTGACAGGGTCTTCGACTACTGCAGCTTGAAAGGCGCGCTCGAGGGAGCACACCGCATCTCTTTCTTCGCAGGAGACTGTGATGATTCCGCCGCTTCCTAGCATCTTGAGGATGTTGTAGCAATGGTGGGTGACTGCCATGAATTTGGCTAGCGCTTGGTACCCGAGGATAGCATTGTACGGCATGCGGATGTGGGCGACGTCAAAGTCGACGAGTTCGGTGTGGTAGTTGTCGCGCTGACCGAAGGTGACAGGGAGACGAACTTGCCCTATTGGGGTGGTGGAGTCGTCAGTCACTCCTGAGAAAGGCTTGGTGGGCTGGAGCTGATCGTATGGCACTTGAAGGCCGTCGAACGTCTCGACAGACAGGATACTGAGCCCTGCGCCGCTGTCGACGAGGGTCTTGGTGACTTGGACATTGCTGATGACGGGTGAACACAACATCGGGAGGACGCCGGTGATACGTCCATTTTGCATCATGCTTTTATATCGATATTTATTGCATTATGGGTTGTTATTACACATTATGTCACAATACTTATGCCTATTCTCTCTTATTTTACAAGGTTTACATAAAGAGGGAGAATGCCGGCAGCTGGGATTCTGGGCTGGAAAAGGAGCAAATATTAGAGACCTATTCTGCATAGCTCCAAAAGTCCCGAAACTTCAAGGAAGTCATTTTCAGAATATATAAAAAATACTGAGCGCAAGAAGCCAGAGGGGGCCACACCCTGGCCACGAGGGTGGGGGCGCGCCCCTGCCTCGTGGGCCCCCTGGTGGCCCTCCGGTGCCCATATTCTGCTATATGGAGTCTTTCGTTGAGGAAAAGGGGATCGCGAGAGCGGTCATCTATTTGCCAATTATGTGAACTAAACAGTCAACATATAAATTAATTTAAATATATATATATATAATATAGTTAGAAGGGAAACATAATTTCGACCTGGCGTTCCTATTCTTATATAGAACAAGAGAACAGACCTCTGTGTTTTCTTCAAAAAAATACATAAATTGGGCTGCCAAAAATAAAACCTCGGATGGGAGGTCCATATGCCGGTCGATACATGACGGCCCTAAGAAAATACAAACAGGCCTATGGACCTCCCATCCAAGGACATGGGCTGCGCATGTTAAAAATGAAAGCCTAGACGAGGAAGCCCAAAACCACGTCCAACACTTGCCAAAACTTCGTCCCTCGTTTTCTCTGTGTTTCGCACACTCGACATTGTGTGGGCATTTTGACTGTGCATCATATGAAGATGTGCTATGCATGAATGTTGATCAGCATGATGTTAACTGGCTGGTAGTTCCATTTTCGACCATGAATAAAACTTCCAACATGATGTTAACCCTTTTTGAAAAGGCTGTGTTAATATAAATGCTCTGCCCTGAAAGTTGCAGTTTCTTATCTGAAACTGAACTTGCAGTTTCTTATCTGAAACTGAAACTTGCAGTTTCTTCTCTGAGAATCACATTGTCTGCACTTTTATACTCCTATAAAACTACATTTTTTAAGTGCTAAAATGGATATCTAGAATTCATAAAATACTTCATATGCTCAATACTGCAAATCTGAAATTCAAAAGACATTCATATCTGAAAGTACTCTGAAAATCAAAACACAATTCACAACCTGCAAATACTGACAACCCTAAGCTCCTCCTGACAATTCACAACCTGCCCGACTATTGGGCTGTGGGAGCAGCCCCCTCCAATTCCTCGGCGGCAGACAGCCGCCCCGTGAGACAATGTGAACGGCGAGGGAGACGATGGCGGGGAAGCATCGTCGGGCCAACTGCTTTTCTCCTCTTGCATTTGGCTTCAGT